>NW_006159444.1:5896833-5897076 GCF_000334495.1 Tupaia belangeri chinensis
CCCCACGCCTGCCAGGGATGCCCGCCCCCACCAGATCCCCGGCTCCGTTCGGCCCAGGGCGCCAGTCCTCCCCCAGCCCGCGCTTCCGCGCAAATCGCCCGGCGTCCTCACCAAGTTGGCACCAAGCACCTGCGGCCCCGCACCCAGAGAACGCCAGACGGGGGCCCCAGGACCATGCAAAGAGCTGAGGACCCCATCCCCTGAGTCCCCAGCGCCGCCCTTGGAGACCTGGCAGGGCCCGGG
>NW_006159444.1:5897106-5915961 GCF_000334495.1 Tupaia belangeri chinensis
ACCCGGAGCGCGGGAAGCAGGCCGGTCCCCTGGATGCGGAGATGCGACAGCGGAGCCCAGGGGCGCGCCGGCTTCGAGTCCTCCCGAGGGCGGCGGGGCGGGCACCAGGGAGAGCCGGGCGGGCCGGTAACTGGCCAGCGGCCGGAAGGACCTGGCTCTTCCTCCTAGCGGAGCCGGGGCCCCTAGGGGGCACTGCACCTAGTGGCCGTGACGTTGGAGGGCGGGGGCTTGCAGACGCGGGGCTGCTAGCTTGAGTCGCCTGTCTAGGGAAGGCTTTGTGGCACTCTCAGTCCTGGAAATTTGGTTGCAAAACAGGTCAGAAGAGGGTGGGCCATCAGGGTAGGGCTCGCACCCTCCCCTGACACCGCACGCCCTTCCCCTGCGCCTGCGAGCTCACGCCCCGCCCTCAGGTGGCAGTGTGCATCTCGGACAGGCGAGTGGCTGTAAATCCCGTTTAGAGGAGAGGGTTTGGGGTCGTGGTGTTGGGAGTGGCCTATCAGTGCAGTGCACGACCCTGGAACTCCATGCTGACTTGGTAACGTTAGGCAGGTTGTTTAACCAACATAGCCCCCGTGCTCCACCAGGAGACAGGAAATAGGGACCCTCGTCACCATAAAAGGATTGTGCGTTACTCTCTTTATAATCTTAAGAGAAGGGTGAGATTTTAACCTTATAATTCCAAGTAAAGTGACAGTAAGATTATAATTTTAGAATGTTATAATCCCCCAGTGTGAATGAAATTGTAACTTTGTAATGATAATTCCTAAGTAAGCTGGGGATGAAACCAGTCCAAATGAGAGACACTGGTTGTCATCAGCTAAATACTCCCAGTTGCTGGAAGGACACCTCTCCAATGCTGGCAATTCAGGAAGTTCAGTCGAGTCCCTATTTCCAGACCTGGAAACCGTCCAGAAATGGGAGTCAGTTGGCAGACCGGGGAGCTTGCCTGACCAGGGGTCAGGCTGCGAACCTTACGCTGGTGTCTTTAGTTTCCAGTGTAGGATGTCCTGTCACATCTGACACCGCGTGGTTCTGTAGAGCGCAGACAGAGCCCACACTCACAATCCTGTGAGGTAGGTATCACCACCATCTTGTAAATAAGGAAACGTTCACAGAAATTTTATTCTGTACATGCAAGTGTATAACTGAAAAATTGAGACTTGAGAGACCAGCAGATGGCAAAATGCCTACATCACTGGACTCCCACGTAGTCGACTACGGATTGAGTCCCAGAACCCACGGCTTCAGACTCACGTGGGGCATGTGTGCATGCATGCCCAAGATCCTGAGAGGAGAATGAAGGAGAAGGGATTGAGACATCGCCAACCCCGGGAGAGGGGGGTGATTTCTCACTTTCTATCTCTGTCTCTGGCCAGCAGACATGCCCTATAGCAAAAATCTCTCTTAAAAAAAAAGGGAAAAACCTGAGACTTGATGGATCAGCTCTGTGGCATAGTAGTTAGGAGAGACAGATCTTACATGGCCAACCTCATAGTTCAAATCCTGCCCCTGTTGGGATGGGAGACAGGGACCCTAAGAATATAGGTAGGGTTAAGCCCAAAATGGAACCACAAAATGACTAGGTTTTAAGATGGAGACAAAACAGCTTAGATGCTTGCTCAGAAGAAACAGCTTGCAACATTAACCCACCCAATATTAACCTAGGCATCATGACCTAAAGCAAAGGCTTTTTTTTTTTTTTGGAGCGATTTTTGCTATAGGGCGCATGCGCTCGCCAGACAGACAGAGAGAGACATAGAGACAGAAAGCGAGAAATCACCCCCCAGGGGGGATGGTCATGCCGCAATCCCTTCTCCTCCATTCTCCTCTCGGGATCTTGGGCACGCATTCACGCACACGTGCCCAGCGTGAGTTTTAAGCCACCGGGTCCGGGACACGAACCGCGGTCGACTATGTGGGAGTCCAGCGGCATAGCCATTATGCCAACTGCTGGTTCCCAAGCAAAGGCTTCCTGACCTTCATAGCCACTCCAAAATTTACTGAAGTATGACAGGATGCATCCAGCATGTGCCCCTCACCATGGTGGGGGTGGGAGAATTCACGTGCAAGCTCCACCTAGAACAGCCCCTACAAAGCCCTTTCTGACCGAGATAAACTCCCTGCTGCAGCTCCTCAGCAACCCATTTCCCTGGAGCTCTCCCTGCTTGGGAGCTCTGTTCTTCCTTCCCTCTCTTAATACACTCCACTTGCTATCCCCTCTGAGTGTCCGTGCCTCTCATTCTGCGTGATCTGCAGACAAGAACCCGTGTTCCACAGCAAGTGCTGGGCCTGATCACCCCTGCAACCCCACATCCCCGCGTCACTGTGGCTTGAAAAACATGCCAGGCATGTGACTTTGTGTCTAAAATCCCAACAGGGAGACCGGCAGTTAGTGTAATGGCTATGTCGCTGAACTCCCATGTAGTTGACGGCGATTCGAGTCCCGGACTCGGTGGCTTAAACTAATGCTGGGTGTGTGTGCGTGCGTGCCCAAGATCCCGAGAGGAGAATGGAGGAGAATGTCTCTCTCTCTGTCTCTCTGGCGAGCCCATGTACCCTGTAGCAAAAACCTCTCAAAAAAAAAAAAAATAAGTAAAATCCCAACAGGACTGAGAAATAGAAGAGATTGCAGTGTGACTGTGCCCAGGGTGGGGTAAAGGGGGTGCTTTCTCCTTCTCCCCATCTCTCAAGTGAGCACAGGGGCCCTCTGGCAAATTAAAACAAAACAAAACAAAAAACAAGACTTGAGACACTCACACGTGGCATGGTGGTTAAGGCCGCCGGACTCCCACATGGCCGACCATGGTTTGAATTCCAGACCTGGCAGCTTGCTTTCTTACTTTCTCTCTCCATCTCTTTCTCTCTCTCTCTTTCTCCCTCCCTCCTTCTCTCCCTCCCTCTCTGGTCAAATTAAAAGAAAGAAGGAAGAAAGAAAAAGAAAGAAGAAAGGAAGAAAGTAAAAGAAAGAAAAAAGTTAAATAAAATAATTCTTTAAAAATAAACAAAAAAGACTTGAGTCACCCACCTACCTACTTACTACTAATGTGAACTTGGGCAGATCACACAACCATTTGGAAGCTTCTTTGTCCTATCATTAGGGTGGGGACTGTTATGGGTTGTATGGCCCCCAAATTCACGTGATAAGCTTTGGTTGCGATGGGATAAAGAGGGTAACACCTTAATCAGTTGAAAGGTGGGCCTTGGGAAAGAGACTGGGTTCCAGGTCATCAGGGCAGGGCAGTGCGGTCGCCTCCGGCTGGGTTTAAAAGAGGGAATGAGACACAGGCTCGCGGACAGACCACCTGCTCTGCTCGTCCCCCGTGAGGAACGCCTCCCCGCTCTGCAAGACCACTGACCGAGGTGGCCCTGGACCTTGGGCCTCCAAACGGTGCCGAGTAAACCTCCATTGTTGTAAATCACCCAGTTTCAAGTGCTCTCTGTTGTGAGCAGCACGGTTGACTGGACAGTGGCCGCGCGTTTCGTGCACATTCATTGAACCCTCCTGAACACCAGCGCTGGTCGGGAAAGGCAAAGATTGCCCAGTCTCTGCCCTCAGAGTTCCAGGGAGGACCGTCATAGTAACAGCAGTTGCTTCTTCACCTGACAAGTGCTGCCGTGGTGATGGAAAAAAGGCTGCGCCGGGAACCGGTAGGTAGATGGTGTAATGGTGCCCCAAATCCTGAGAGGACAATGGAGGAAAAGGGATTGGGGCATATCCCCCCCCCCTGGGTGGGGAGTGATTTCTCATTTTCTGTCTCTCTCTCTAGCAAGCGTAAGCAACCTATATCAAAAACAAACAAACAAACAAAACTCTTAAAAAAAACCCAAACCTGTGGTGACCATATGGTGTGTGATCCCATTTATATGAGATGTCTTGAATACGCAAATCTATAGGGACAGACACATTAGTGATTGCTTACAGCCAGGGAAACGAGCAATGGGGAGATGGGAATGTGATAGCCAATGACACAGGTGATATAAATGCTTCTGAGGTGATGAAAACATTCTAAAATTGATAGTGATAATGGTAGCAAGCTCCGAATACGCCAAAATCCACTGCGTTGTACATTTTCAATAGATGGTATGTGACACTCTGGCCCCAGAAAGCTATTCCAAAGACAGACTTGTGAGACAAGGTGGTGGGCAGTGGCTGGGGCGTAACTCTGTTTCTGGAGGAGAATCAGAGCTAACAGAAGATCTGGTGGGTGGGCTGAGTGTTCTTTAAATAAAGAAACCCAGTGGTGTGGTGGTTGAGGCAGCTGGAAACCACATGGTCAACTACGTGGTTCAAGTTCAGGACCCAGTGTCTTGAAGAACACACAGGGTGTGTGTGTGTGTGTGCACCCTATATCCCGAGAGGAGAATGGGGGAGAAGGGATTGCAGCATGACCATTCCCCCTGGGGAGTGTTTTCTCACTTTTCCTTTCTCCCTATTTTTCTGTGGTGAGTACATAAGCCCTATAGCAAATTTATATATATAATGTATGTGTGTGTATATATATATATGTGTGTGTGTGTGTGTGTGTGTGTGTGTGTGTTTGTGTGTGTGTGTGTATATATATATATATGTATTCCAGCTATAAGAAGAACCAAAGTAACTCCACCTATTATATCCAATACCAATGGTTAAAATGTTATAGACTCTGGGGGTGGGGTGGGGTGGGGTGGCGCTGGCAGGTAGCATGGTGGTTAAGGGTGTTGGACTCCCACATAGCCAACGTAGTTTGAGTACTGGATTTGCTTCTAGCTAAATACATGTAATTTATTAATTAAAATTTATATCTTCAGTTTTGAGAGAGAGAAAAAGAGAAAGAGGGAGAGAGAGAGACACTCTGCAATCCTCCCTTGGGGATGGTCACGCCGCAATCCCTTCTCCTCCATTCTCCTCTCGGGATCTTGGGCACGCACGCACACGCGCCTGGCGTGAGTTTTAAGCCACCGGGTCCGGGACACGAACCGCGGTCGACTACGTGGGAGTCCAGCGACATAGCCATTACGCTAACTGCTGGTTCCCGTTAAAATAATTTTTTAAAAAAGAAAACCACAACACTCCCCTTTTTTTTTTTTTTAAAGTTACAGGCTCACCTTTAGCTTGTTTTCTTTATTTGGCATGATTAGCCTTGTTTCTGGCAGAAACTACACACAAAATTTTGCTGAGACTTTGCAGACAACAGGCCTTGAGACTGCAACCCAAGAAGCAGATGTCTCGAGGAACACGATAACTCTGCCCTAATAATTAGGCCCTCCCATCCAGCCACAGCAGAGAGCAAGGACTATTGTCCCTGTTCTCATGTCCTTGCAGGCCCGTCAGCTCCCCCTGCAATAGGGCTTATCCCCCAGGGACCTGGACTGAGAGATCAACACCGCCATGGGTGGCGCCGACAAAGCAGGTGCTGGTCTTAGTCTCATGGAGAGTGTGGACGATACCGGAGCCAGTGGGAGATCTGGGCTAACTGTGACAGCTGCTTCCCAAGGTCGTTGATTTCAAAGAAACTTGGGGATCAGTGATCCAAGGGAATCGCTGTCATGGTCATCCCGTGGCCTCTATACCAGTGAGCCAGGCAGTGAGCCACAGCTGAGCTTTGAACGGCTGTGAGCAAGGCAGATCCCATGAGAATTTTATTCTGGACCAGAAGTTTGACCAGGTATGCAATTGGAGCGAAGTGAGCACAGCTATCAAAGTGGTCAGCACAGTCTGTTCATTAGCCAGGCGGGAAAGTCTGCTTGGGGGTGATGGACAGCTCAGTGAGCATGAGGGAGAAGCCTTTCTTTCTTTTTCTTTTTGAGAGGTTTTTGTTACAGGGCATGTGTACTCGCCAGAAAGACAGAGAGAGACAGAGAGACAGAAAGCAAGAAGTCACCCCCCAGGGGGGATGGCTACGCCGCAATCCCTTCTCCTCCATTCTCCTCTCAGGAACTTGGGCATGCACGTACATGCACCCGGCATGAGTTTAAGTCACCGGGTCCGGGACTCAAGCCAAGGTCAACTAAATGAGAGTCCAGCGACATAGCCATTATGCCAACTGCTGGTCCCCCTGCCCCACATAATTTTTCAAGCAATATTACATTTATAATCTTAACCAATTTTAGGTGAGAATGAGTTCTTGTTTGGGGTATTAAGGTAATACAATATACTTGGATCCAAGAATACTGGGTTACAATAAATTCTGTTCATTTGTTTGATCTCCCACTCCACCTATACTATGATAGTGGAATGGGCCAGCAGGTGGTGTGCAGGTTAAGGTACTGGATACTACATGGCTGATTATGAGGTTCGAGTCCCAAACCTGGTGGCTTGGAAAGTACACTGTGTGTGTGCGTGTGTGCATGTGTGCTCAAAATCCCGAAAGGAGAATGGATGGAAAAGGAATTGCAGCATGGCCATACCCCCTAGGAGGTGTTTTCTCACTTTCTCTGCTTCTAGTGAGCACACATGCCCTATAGCAAAATTGGGGGTAGGGGGAGAAAAAGAAAATAGGTGGAACCAAAGAGAAATACTGTGTAGGAACATTTAACAGCACATAATCGCCTTACAATGTTTAAAAAGTAAGGGCTATCCTATTGTCATGGGAGTCACTTGTGATCTTAATATATGTCATTTTAAAAAATCATTTGAAGGTCTAGGGCAACCAATGCCTGTGTTAAGCCAGTTAAGACACTTTACTCAGCCTTTTGGATCACTGACGTGGATCATTGAGGCCCCTGTCCCTCTCCACCTCACTCCTTTCTCAGGCCTGGCCCTGAAATCAGCGCAGCCCGAGCCCAAGCCCGAGGCGCTCGCACTCCGTGAAAGGTATTCGTGTTCTTACTCATACGGCGTACCTGGCATACGTGCGGGACAGAAGCAGAACAGGAGAGACATTTATGGAAGAAAGAATAGGATCCTTCATATTCCCAGGTTTGTTTTTCAGCCAGGTTTTATGACCTCCTTTAGAGAGGCCTGTCTGCATGTTTACCCAACAACTCAAATACATATTGATTTTACTCAGGGAAGTCAGCGCCGTGGGGGGAAAGGGCTCTATTACAGTGGAGCCTTTCAAAAGCCATCCACTAATGTTCTCTCCCTAGTGGACATAGACAACTTCAGTGCACAGTTTAAGTTCAAAACTACATAGCTGAGGATTTTTTTTTTTTTTTGCCATAGGGCATGTGCACTTGCCAGATACAGAGACAAAGACAGACAGAGAGAGAGGGAAGGTGGGACGATGAAGAAATCACTCCCCAAGAGGAATGCCCACACCACGGTCCCTTCCCTTCCATTCTCTTCTTGGTATTTTGGGCATGCATGCACACATGCCTGGCATGATTTTCAAGCTGCCAGGTCCAGGACTTGAACCACAAAGTCAGTCATCTGGGATCCAGTGCCTTAACCACTAGGCCACCTGATGGTCCTTATAAAATAATATTTAATACAGAGAGAGAGAGTGCATTTACCCTATACCAGACTATAGGTATGCAGTTAAGAAGTCAACCATGGGGACCAGCAGGTGGCATGGTAGTTAAGGCGCTGGACACTCCCACATGGCTGACCAGGATTCGAGTCCTGAATCTGGTGGCTTGCTTTCTCACTTCCTCTCTCTCTCACTCTCACCCTCTGTCTCTCTCTGGTCAAATTTAAAAATAAATGAATGAATAAATAAAATAAAATAAATAATTATTAAATAAAAATAAACTAAATTAGAAAAAAAAAAAAAAGAAGTCAACCATGGACAGGACAGACAGAAGCCCAGGTCTCAGTGAGTTTCCTGTCTAGAGCTATACAGTAGAACATGGGCATGCTAATGGCAAAGTTGAGTTTGATGGTTCAGAGTCACATAAGAGCACCAAGAAAAGGCACTTACATAGACCACAAAACTCATAAAAAGCTTCCTGGGACCAACAGTTAGTGTAATGGCTATGTCACTGGACTCCAACGTAGTCGACCACGGTTCAAGTCTTGGACCCGGTGGCTTAAACTCACGCCAGGCGCGTGTGCATGCGTGCCCAAGATCCCGAGAGGAGAATGGAGGAGAAGGGATTGTGGCGTGGCCATCCCCCCTGGGGGGTGATTTCCTGCTTTCTGTCTCTCTGTCTCTCTTTGTCTGTCTGGTGAGCGCACACGCCCTATAGCAAAAATCTCTCCAAAAAAACAAAAACTCATAAAAAGCTTCCTGAGGGCCAGCAGGTGGTGTACAGTGGTTAAGGTGCTGGTCTCCCATGTGGCTGACTGTGGTTTGAGTCCGAGACCCAGTATCGTGATGTTCATGCTGGGTGCTTAAAATTCATGCTGGGCACTTGAAATTCATACCGGGTGCATGTGCATGTGTACTCAAGATCCCAAGAGGAAAATGGAGGAAGGGATATGTCACAGCCACCTTCCCTGGGGGTGATTTCTTGCTTTCTGTCTCTCTACCTCTCTGGCAAGCACATGAGACCTATAGCAAAAATGTTAAAAAAAAAAAAAAAAAAACAAAAAACCCAAAACCAAAAACAAAAACGGTGGCACTTGAGGGCAAGACTTAAGGATGATTTGGGAGTTGAGCTAAAGGAAAGGTCACTGTTGTATATGAGTGTTGTGGGTAGACGGAACCACATCAGCAGAAGTCTGGAGTGCAAGAGAGCAGGATGAGCTTAAGGCACTACAAGTTATTCAGTGAGCAGAGGAGAGGGAGAGGGAGGAAGGGGGAAATGAGAGTGATGACCCATAAGGCTGACAAGCCAAGCAGGCACAGGAAGGAGTTCGCATTGCAGTAAACACATTTTAGAGGAGCAGTATACACATTTTAGAGGAAGGATCACACTGGTAACAACGTAGACAGCAGAAAATGAAGCCAGTAGGCATATCTGGAAACTTGCAGTAACTGGGGGAAGAAATGATGAGCACCTGAAAATATCCACAGCCAACAGGACGGTGAGAAGAAAATGGATTCAAGAAATAGTTAAGAGATGGGACCGCAGTTGGAGTAATGGCTATGTTGCTGGACTCCCATTTGAATGACCACGGTTTGAGTCCCCGACCCAGTGGCTTAAACTTACGCTGGGTATGTGTGCGTGCGTGCCCAAGATCCCGAGAGGAGAATGGAGGAGAAGGGATTGTGGGATTGTGGCGTAGCCATCCTCTGTGGGGGGTGATTTCTCGCTTTCTGTCTCTCTGTCTCTCTCTGGCTTTCTGGCGAGTGCATGCACCCTATAGCAAAAACCTCTCCAAAAAAAAAAAAGAAAAGAAAGAAAAGAAAAGAAAAGAAAAGAAAAGAAAAGAAAAGAAATAGTTAAGGCCCCCTGGATTGAGGTATTGGGGATGGGGTGTCATTCATAAATGGAGACCAAAGGAGAGAAATAAAAGGCTTAGGTGGCTCAAAATTTATGTGCCTGGGATGTGAGCAGAGATGTCTAGTAGGAAGTTGGATCCATGAATGTGTATCTCAGGAGAAAATTCAAAAAAGAGATACAGATTTGATAACGAGTACCAGAACAGAGAGATGGTATTTAACCAATGTTTGTGAATAATGCCACTGAGAGCATACCTAGAAGTAGAAGACAGAAGGACCTAGAATAACATCAGAGAAACCAGAAATGAGCAGAGGAAGACAAAGCCACAGAGGAGACTTAAAAAAAATATATATATATATATATATGAGTAGGAGAAAAATAGAGTGTGTGTGTTTGTCAGGTAGGTGTGTGTTTGGCTGGAAGTAACAGAAAAGCTTGACTTACAGTGGCTTACAGAAAAAGTTTCTTTTTCGGCTCATAAAACAAGAAGCTCAGAGGTACTTTTTGCCTGTTTTATGAACCTGGTGCTCAGAAATGTCTAGCATTTCTGTAAATTATTACTCTAGCATTTTTTAATGCTTCATTTGGCTAAAGTCAATGGAGAAAAATGAAAAGAACCAGAAGGAAAATTAGACAAATCCATGATTACAGTTGAAGATGTCAGTATTCCTCTCTGTAATTTACAGCCCAGTGAGGACTGAAAGGGGCCTGGTGGTTAAGGGCACTGGACTTCCACCTGACTGATTGTGGTTTGAGTCCCGGACCTGGCAGCTTGCTTTCTCACCTTCCCTTTTTCTCTCTCTCTCACTCTATTCCTCTCTGGTCAAATAAAAATAAATAAATAAAGTCAAATAAAAAATTTATAGCCCAGTGAACAGTAAATTGGCAGGGTTATAGAAGTCTTAAATAATACTGTCTACCACATTGACCTATTTGACATTTAGAGATAAACAGCAGAATACACATTGCTTTCAAGTGCCTGTGGAACATTCAGTAGGACAAAACAAACCATAAAGCAAGCCTTAACACATTAAACATAATTAAATTCATACGAAATATATTCTCTGACTACATTGGAATTAAACTAGAAACCAATAACAAGACAATGTCTAGAAAAAATATATATATATTTTTAGAGATTTTTGCTATAGAGTGTGTGTGCTGGCCGGAGAGACAGAGGGACAAAAAGCAAAAAAATCACCCCCCATGGGATGGTCATGCTACTGAAGCCACTGGGTCCAGGACTCAAACCATAGTCAGCCATGTGGGAGTTCAGTGACATAATCATTATGCCATCTGCTTGTCCTGAAAATCAAAATATTTTGAAATTAAACAACATATTATTAAATAATCCATGGCTCAGTGAGGAAATCTCAAAGAAAATTAGAAGATAATGAAAATGAAAACACAATATATTGAAGTGAGATGCAGCCAAATAAATTCTTAAAGGGACAGTAACAGCATTAATATACACACACACACTCACACACACACATATATATATGTATATATATATATATAAAACCAAGTGTTGAGCCTGCAGGTGATATGGATGTTAAGGTGGCTGACAACACACAGCAGACAACACAGTTCAAGTCCCAGATCTGGCAGCTTGAAAATGTGCTATGTGTGTGTGTGTGTTGTGCCCAAAATTCCAAGAGGAGAATAGAGGAGAAAAGACTGCAGCATGGCCTCCCTTCCTGGGGAGTGATTTCTCACTTTCCCTTTGTCTCTGTCTCTGGCAAGCACAGATGTCCTATAGCAAAAACCAACCAAACAAACAAAAAAACATGCTATAACACTAGAACAGCTGCTATCAAATCCCTCCTCCTTTAAAACCACACACACACAATAAAGAACAGTGCTGGTGAGGATGTGGGGAAATTAGAACCCGTATGCACTGTTTTCAGACTGTAAAATGATGCCGCTACTGTGAAAGCCAGTAGGACAGTCACTCAGAAAGTTCAAAATAGAATCACCTCTGACCCAGCAATTCCACTTCTAGATATGTGTGCCCTGCTCCAAACTGAAAGTAGGGCCTTAAAGTCATATTTGTATACCCACTATTTTTTTAAGAGAGGTTTTTGCTGTGGGGTACATGCGCTCGCCAGAGAGTCTAAGAGAGACAGTGAGGCATCTCACCCCTCAGGAGGGATGGCCGTGCCGCAATCCTTTCTCCTCCATTCTCCTCTTGGGATCTTGGGCATGCATGCACACATGCCTGGCGTGAATTTTAACTACTAGATCCAAGACTTGAACCATGGTCAACTACGTTGGAGCCCAGCGATGAAAACTTTAAGCCATCTTTTGGCCCCTGTATGCCCATTTTAATGGCAACATTATTTGCAATAACCAAAAGATGGAAGCAACTCAGGTGTCTTTCAATGGGCAAATGGATAAACAGAACATGGTAAAAACAAAGGAATATCATTCAACCTTAAAAAGGAAGAAACTTTTTTTTTTGGAGAGGTTTTTGCTATAGGATGCATGTGCTCGTCAGAAAGACAGAGAGAGATAGAGAGACAGAAAGCAAGAAATCACCCCCCAGGGGGGATGGCCACACCATAATCCCTTCTCCTCCATTCTCCTCTCGGGATCTTGGACACGCACGCACACGCGCCCGGTGTGAGTTTAAGCCATTGGGTCCAGGACACGAACCGCGGTTGATTACATGGTAGTTCAGTGACATAGCCATTACGCTAACTGCTGGTCCCAGGAAGAAACTTCTGATGCATTCTACAATATGAACAGACTTTGAGGATATGATGCAAAGTAAAATAAGGCAGACACAAAAAGACAGATTCTGTGTGGTTCTGCTTCTACGAGATACCTTGAGTAGTCATAGAGACAGAAAGCAGAAAGGAGGCGCTGAGGGGCTGGGAGCAGAGAAAAGGGCACAGAGCTGTCGTCTTGTAAGATGAACGGGTTCTGGAGCTGGAAGGTGGTGAGGGCTACACAGTGATGGGAATTTACTTACTGCCCCTGAGCTGCGCATTTAGAAATGGTTACGATGGTACTTTTTTTTTTTTTTTTTTTAACTGGTATTTTACCACAATTTTTAGAAAGCCAACAGGAGGAGGAGGAGGAAGAGAAAGGAAATGAGGCCAAAAAGGAGAGGGAGGAGGAGAAGAAATGTCTCACACTCATGATCTAAGTTGGCTGGAGTGAGTTTCTATTATTTGCAACAGAAACTTCCGTTGCTTGGTATGGGGGCTAAAATAAATTCAGTGAAGATGGTTGGCAGTCAGCAAGTCCAGGCACTGAGGGGCCAGGATGTCAGGCAGACCACCCCTCAGAATATGGAGGCTGTTCAGGATGATGGTAGTGACAGGGGTGGTGACCACATGGGCTGGTGAGAGGGCTCGAAGCCAGGTGCCAGCACCTCTGAATGCGAAGGATAGGCAAGGAGGTGGACGTGTGGACGCAGTCAGATAGCAAGACTTGCCTTCCAAGCAGTGGGAACCTCTGGGAATTCGTTCATCCATTCACCAGGGCAGAGGAGGATTGCCCGCAGCCACCAGCAGCCACTCCCTGAATCTGTCTGATGCATGAGAATGAATACTCTCCTCTAAAGAAAGCTTTGGGAGAGGAGCAGCAGATGGCGTCATGATTATGTCACTGGACTCCCACATAGTTGACTGCGGTTTGAATCCCGGACCCAGCAACTTAAAATGCTGGGCGCACGTGTGCCCAAGTTCTCAAGAGAATGGAGGAGAAGGAATTGCCATTCTCCATGGGGGGTGATTTTTCACTTTCTGTCTCTTTGTCTCTTCCCGAGTCTCCGTGAGCACACACACCTTATGGCAAAAAACCTCTTAAAAAAAAAAAAAGGGGGCCTTGGGAGAGGCGCCCTCAGCGGGTATTGGGGTTATATCTGCTGGACTCCCACGTGGCCGTCTCCAATCTGAGTCCAGTTACGCTGGGCCGGTGTTTGTGCATGCCTAAGATTCCGGGAGGAGAATAGAAGGGGAAGGGATTGTGGCATGGTCATCCTTCGTGGGGCAATAATGTCTCACTCTCGAGCATACGCACATGCTCCAAGACAAAATCCTCTTGAAAAAAAAAAGAGAGAGCGAGCAAGCGAGCACCTTAGGAGAAACAATATCCAGGGAAAAGCTAAGTATTAGTTTAAAAAGCAATGAGTGGGAACCAGCAGATGGCATAATAGTTACATTGTTGGACTTCCACATAGTCGACCATGGTTTGAGTCCCAGACTCAGAGGCTTGAAACTCATGCTCTGTGTGTGTGCGTGCATGCCCAAAATCCAGAGAGGAAAATGGAGGAGAAGGGATTGCAGCATGGCCATCCTCCCTGGGGGGAGGGATGATTTCTCACTTCCTGTCTCTATCTCTCTCTGGCGAGAGCATGCACCCTATAGCAAAAATCTCTCTTAAAATAAATAAACATTTTGTATGTCAGGAAACAGTTACTGTTCTGAGATAATTTTTTTTTAATTGCCAGAAAGTTTGTACACTCACCAAAGAGGGAGAGTGAGAAAGCCACCCCCCTCTCCCGGTGGGGCATGGTCACACTGCCCTTCTTTCTCCTCTATTTCCCCACCTGTTGGCATTCTGAGAACATGGACACACCCTGTATGTTTTTCAAGCTGCAAGGGCTGGATCCCAGCAACATGGGATCCAATTCCCCTGGCCACCAGTCTATGTGAGTCTTCACTTACATATATATATATATATTTGCTATAGAGTGTGGGTGATGGGTGTGTGTGCTTGCCAGAGAGACAGAGAAAGACAGAGAGACAGATAGTGCGAAATCACTCCCCCAGGGAAAATGGCCATGTCGCAATCCCTTCTCCTCCACTGTCCTCTTGGGATTTGGGGCATGCATGCACGCACATGTGCCCATGGGGTTTAAGCTGCTGAGTCTGGGACTTAAACCACAGTCGACTACATAGGAGTCCAGAGATATAACCATTACGCCATCTGCTGGTCCCACTTTCTATTTTTTTAAACATCTGTGCTCAAGCACTCCATGGGTGCTTTAGAATTGCTGACCAAATCTATGGAGAACAAAGGAACTGTCTCCCCCAAAGTCAAGGTAGGAGGCCACCTTTTAGGGTGTTTGGAAAGTGCTATGGAGACATCTTATCTTTTCTTCTTTTCTTTTTTTTTTTTTTTTTTTGCTATAGGGTGCATGTGCTCGCCAGAAAGGCAGAGAGAGACAGAGAGACAGAAAGCGAGAAATCACCCCCCAGGTGATTTAATTTATTAATTTATTTTAATTTGACCCAAGAGGGACAGAGTGTGTGAGAGAGAGAGAGGGAAAGTGAGAAAGGAAGCAGCCAGGCCTGGGACTCAAATCATAGTTGGCCATTTGGGAGTCCAGCGTTCTTATCCACCACACCACCTGCCGGCCGATACACTTGCTCTTTCAAATAGAGAGTTTTTTCTTTTTTCATCAAAGGACAACTTAATACACAAATAATGTTATTAAATATTCATGTTCAACAGCTGTATTTAAAGCTTATTACAAAGAAAGCTGCTGGGTTTTTTTTTTCTTTTTTTCAGATTTTCCCCTCAGGATTTTGTATTTTTGCTTTTTTACGTTTTTGCCATAGGGCATGTGTATCTGCTGGAGAGAGACAGGGAGAGACAGAGAGAGAGAGAAAGAGATCAGTAGCTAAGGGAGGTGGCCACACCACAATCCCTTCTCCATTCTCCTCTCAGGATTTTGGGCATGCACATGTACATGCCTGGCATGATTTTCATGCCACTGGGACTGGGACTTGAACCACGCAGGCCAGGACAGAATCCAGTACTTTAACCACCATGCCACCTGCTGGGCCATTCCCCCCCCCCAAAGGTTTTAATTTATGGACAGAATTTACACAGGGCACAGTTTTTCATTTGCTTCTATGAATTGACAGAGCAAACCCGGCACAGTTTTTCATTTGCTTCTATGAATTGAACTTTTATGACAGAGCAAACCAATTCATTTTCCACCTCAAGATGCAACAGTAAGATAAGGCTTCTCCACTTGAAGTTCAGAAATTCTTCACTCTAAACCACTCAAAACAAAAATGTAGAAGTTTCTGTTTTTCTTTCTTCCTATCTTTCCATTTCTGTCTGTCTTTATATCTTTTTTTCTTGTCTTTTCTTCCTCTGTCTTGCCTTTCTTCTGTTTTTTCTCTCACTTCCTTTTTTTTTTTTTTTTTGAGAGAGATTTTTGCTATAGGGTGCGTGCGCTCACCAGAAAGAGAAGAGACAGAGAGGCAGAAAGCAAGAAATCACCCTCTTGGGGGTTTGCCACGCTGCAATCCGTTTTCCATTCTCCTCTCGTGATCTTGGGCATGCATGCACGTGTGCCCGGCGTGAGTTTAAGTCACCGGGTCTGGGACTCGAACTGCAGTTGACTACATGGGAGTCCAATGCC
Source organism: Tupaia belangeri chinensis (assembly GCF_000334495.1). Lineage (NCBI taxonomy): Eukaryota > Metazoa > Chordata > Mammalia > Scandentia > Tupaiidae > Tupaia > Tupaia belangeri. Next base: position 5,912,747 of record NW_006159444.1, read on the forward strand.
ACCTGCTGTGCCCCTTTGCTTTTCTTTATAAAAAAAAAAAAAAAAAAAAAAAAAAAGTAAGTTATTTTCCTCTGTGTGGGAAAATTATAGGTAATCTATATTTCCATAATAATGCAGTCTTTATACTTATATTCGGAAATGGAATTGCTTTATAAAGTATCCCTAATTAGGTCAGCTCATGTAGTGGATCCCACATGGCTGGCTGCAATTTGAGTCCCCGATCCAGTAGCTTGAAAAACAGGTTGGGTGTGTGTGCATGCATGCCCCAAATCTTTTTTTTTGGAGAGGTTTTTGCTATAGGGCACATGTGCTTGCCAGAAAGACAGAGAGAGACAGAGAGATAGAAAGCGAGAAATCACCCCGTAGGGGGGATGGCCACACCGCAATCCCTTCTCCTCCATTCTCCTCTCAGGATCTTGGGCACGCACCATGTCCCAAATCTTTAAAGCAGGAAGAAATGAAGGAGAATGGATTGTAGTGTGACCATCTCCCTTGGGTTCCCCCATCCCCCCCACTCTTTCTCTGCCTCTTTCCAGAGAGTACACACACCCTGGGGCAAATTGAAAAAAAAAAAAAAAAAGTGCCTCTGACTATCAATTTATATTAGCATGTTTTTGTTCCCTGTAAAATGTTTGCGTTTTAAAAAAGATTCAGGCCCAACCACTGGCACAACAGTAGCGCAAATGCCTTACAAGGGTGGAAGCCACATAACTGACCAAGATCAGATTCCACGTCAGCTTGAAAAGCAGCGTGGGTGCCCAGGATCCTGAGGATTTGGACTGGAGAAAGGGGATTGGGACATGACAGGACCCCGGTGAAGGCACTTCTTTTTCTCTGTCTATGGGCACATTTTCTATCATAAAAAGATAAAGAAAACTCAGAACATTAAGTTATAAGACAAAATCCTTAATTTTTTTTTTGGAGAGGTTTTTTTTTTTTTGCTACAGGGCACGTGCGCTTGCTAGAGAGAAAGAGAGAGACAGAGAGACAGAAAGTGAGAAATAACCCCCCGGGAGGGATGGCCATGCCACAATCCCTCACAATCCCTCCTCCTCCATTCTCCGCTCAGGATCTTGGGCACGCATTCACACGCGCCTGGCGTGAGTTTAAACCACCAGGTCCAGGACCTCAACCATGGTTGACTACATGTGAGTTCAGCAACAGAGCCATGACGGTAACTGCTGGTCCCAGAAAATCCTTAATTTTCAACTCAGGGGCCGGCAGGTAGTGTGGTGGTTAAGGGCACTGGACTCCCATTTGGCCAACCATGGTTTGATTCCCAGACCTGGCAGCTTTGCTTTCTCACTTCCCCCCATCTCTCTCATTCTGTCCCTCTCTGGCCAAATTAAAAGAAAGAAATAAACAAACTTAAATAATGCTTTAAAATTTTTGAACTTAATAATTAAACAGTTAAAAGGGTGTTTTCTGTTACTACTGGTAGTTTTTTGTTTTCTTTTTAGCTTTGCTATAGGGCATGTGCACCCACCAGAGAGAGAGAGAGAAATTATCCCTCAGGGGATGGTCATGCTGCAATCCATTCTCCTCTACTCTCCTCTTAGGACTTTGGGAACACACGCACACACACACACATGCCTGGTGTGATTTTCAAGCTGCTAGGTCCGGGACTTGAACCATGAAGTTGGCCATGGAGGATCCAGCTACTTTAACCCCCATGCCATTGCTGGCTCCATTACTAGAAGTTTATAAAAAAACACAATTTAGGGACCAGCAGTTAGCGTAATGGCTATGTTGCTGAACTCCCACATAGTCGACTGAGGTTTGCATCCCGGACCCGGTGGCTTAAACTCACGCTGGGCGTGTGTGCGTGCGTGCCCAAGATCCCGAGAGGAGAATGGAGGAGAAGGGAATGTGGCGTGGCCATCCCCCCTGGGGGGTGATTTCTCGCTTTCTGTCTCTCTGTCTCTCTCTGTCTGTCTGGTGAGCGCCCTCGCCCTATAGCGAAAACCTCTCCAAAATAAACCCAAAAAATCCCCACATTTTAGTGGTTGATCTAATTTAGCTGCCCATGAAGAAAAGAGAAACTATTCCAGACATTAATTCAAAAGTAATCCAAAAATATAGAACAGGGTCTGTCATGGACCGCTGAAACACAGTATGTCACCATGACCCTGAGCCCCTTTTTGGCCTGGTTCCAAAGGCAAGACAATGTATTACGGTTAAATGGAGTCTGGAAAGATCTTGATGTTCTAGAATAAACACATTAATTGACATTATTATTTACTTTGTACTTTACAAACTTTATTAAATAATAGGCATTACTAGCTTTCATTATCTTATATACAGTATTTAAACTACATTTTCTAGATGTACTTTTCTCCCACAAAGAACAGAGTAGATGAAAAGTGAACTTATAAAACAAAATTGAACTTTCAGTACAGGATCCTAATAAAATCTGACATACTTTTTCCCCGAATTATATACATCCCACCCTACCTCCAAAAGAAACCTTTTTGAACAAAAGCATGTAATCAGTAACTCTGAGAAAAAAGTATGAACATGATTATATATATATGCACAAAGAGCTCTCAAAATCTGCACCCTGGCCAACAGAGGTGAGCTACACCAACACGGATGTGCTGTAGAACCTACAGAACCTGAAGCCGTTTTACACAGAAAGCCACCCACCTCAAGCAGTGGGGCGTATCCCTATAGGTGACGTCTAAGTCATGCAACGAGACACAGGTGTGAACAATGATTTCTGAGAACGAAACAGTAATACAAACTATAATGACTTTGGACCGTACAAGAGATTATGATATTGTGTAATCTTGAAAACTCTATCATGGTAAAACACAGACAATAAAAAAAGAAATGTTTTCAGAACCATGTTATTCAATAAAGATTTTGTTTTGTAAACTACATAGTTTGGGGAGGCAAGAATCTTTTTTTTTTCTTTTTTGTTTTTTGTATATTAAAAAGAGAAGCCAATGCCTTTGGCGTCTAATTGTAAGTAAGGATGGCCACATTTTATGCTTTACAGCTAAGAAAAGGCATCATACGACTTATAAAGAGGAAATGAATTCTGACGAGCTGTCACCGATTCAGTCTTGCTGCTTACCTTTAATTGAAAAGCCTAGACCCGTTTCCATACATGTGATCAAATCTGTTACAATGGGAAGTGAAAGGGTGGGGAGTTGCCACAGAAGGTAAAACTGCTGAAAATGAGAATACAGTGCCCACCGCTTCAGAAAATA
>NW_006159444.1:5915992-5951378 GCF_000334495.1 Tupaia belangeri chinensis
TGCTGCATTCACTGGAATCTTCAATAAGGTAGAATGCTCTTTATAAGGTAGTAACAACTCTGCTTCCCTTATCTTTAGCCTCTTTGATTTTTCTATCTGACTTACAACGTCTTGCTTTGGTTGCTTCCTTCCTGAAGGAGTTAGACGTGAATGTACTATCAGAATGAAATACTATCTAAAGACCAAGTTACAACATGAAAGGTGTTATTAGTCAGAACCTAGGAACCGAAGATTCTGCTCTTAAATGTCTCCAAACAATGAAAAAAGGCTCCCCACGTTCAGTGTGGTTTAGAAAATAAATTCTTGCCCTATTCCTGCAGCAAATAACTCCTCAGAGAGATGACAGAGGACGTGATTTGGCAGAGTCCAAAAGTCATGAAGGTGCATAGGAAAAACTGTTCTGGAAAAGGTAAAGTGCTTTGTCCTGTTTTAGTTTCTGGCTGACTTTGTGCTGGTTGGAGACCTGCACATAGAATGGTACAGAGGGTTGTTTTTTGTTTCTCTTTCAACTGTAATATGAAGAGATAATCAAGATCTTCCCAGAAGTCATCCCATCTGTTCAACTAGTTAGGTCAATTTGCATTTTATTAAACTTTTTTTCTATACACATTAAGGAAATCATTCGTTCCAGAAATCGTAAACACAGTGAGCAGCACATTCTCCAGGCCTTGTCCAGGAACATAGGGGAGGAGCTTTTGCTTACAGCAAATCGGTCCTGTTACATTTCATTTTCAACAGTCACACAATTTCTGCATTAATATAAAATGATTTAAGAATGATGGCTTAGGGACCCAGCAGGTGATGGCTTAGGAGCCAGCAGGTGGCTTGGTAGTTAAGGTGCTAGATCCCACATGTTGACTTTGAGGTTCAAGTCCCAGACCTGGTGGCTTAGAAAACACACCAGGCACATGTGCGTGTGTATCCAAAATCCCAAGAGGAGACTGGAGGAGAAAGGAGTGTGGCGTGGCCATTCCCCCTCAGGGGGGTGATTTCTCACTTTTCCTCTCTCTCTCTCTCTCTCTCTCGCATGAGCGCTCTATAATTTTTTTTTCTTTTTTAGAAAAGAAAGAATAACAGCTTAGAGACTTAAAATGGGCAAAATTGACTGTGCTCCAATTAGATCTCTCTGGCTTCTGTGTCTATAAGGTCTCGCCACAAATATAACCAAAACATCAGGTATAGGCATAATTCTTTGCACAGTTTAGTTTTCTTTTAAAATGTGAGAACGTCTCCTTGCTGCCTTTGAGTTGTAAGATAAAGCTACTTGGGGCTTCTGGAAAATATGAGAGAATTATTGCATTTCTTAAAGTATGGTCACTATTGTTAAGATACAGGGGGAAAAATCCTGGCCATGTTTTCAAAAACAAAACAAAACAAAACCTAAAAATTTTCAAGTAAGATTGACTTACGTAAAACACAAACACAATCAGCGTCTGGCAGTACACGGTCAGACGCTGACACTGGCTACAGTACAGTCCGGGCTGTATCGTCAGCCGGAACAGAAAGTTGTGCTGCGGAAGAATGTGTAATTTTACACCTCTGCTTATTACAAAATGCTTTTCATCTGGTACATAGAAAACAGTTCATTAGTATCTGGAATTTAGGAGCATCGGAAAACGTCAGGCAGCTGTCATGAAGAACCTTAGGCAAAGCTGCTTGAACTAAGACACTGGAATTTTTCCCTCAGAGACTGAACAATATTTTGTTGATTGGCAGACGGCCCTCTCCAGAGATAATCATTCAGTTTGTCAGAATCGTTGTAAGATGTCAGATAGGGCGTAAGCCCGAGTTTGCTGTTGATTGACTTTTTGGGAATGCACGGACTATTCAAAGAGGAAGGCGTGTTGCCACTGCAGAGATTTTCACCGGAGTCCAGATCCATCATCTTCGAGCCAGATCTCCTTCTCCGATGATGAGAGAGCTCCAGCTCCGACTCCTCTTCTTCTGACTTAATTTCCACATAGTCATCTTCATCTCCTTCCGTCTCCTTGAAATTGGAAAAATAGTTCTGTGTCGCTATTTGGGCATTCAAGGGTAGATTTCTATTTACTACCAGAATTTTCTGTGAGTCTTGGAGTGTGAGGTCTGAGCACTTGCCAGTGCCCTGTTGGCATGAGTCCGCGGCACCTGGCAGCAAATCCTGGTGACTCTCACACCTCGCGTTTCTGCATAAAGACAGTGGCTGTTTCTTTTCCATTTCACTAGGGTAGCTGATGGAGTCTGTGGACTGGTTTATCAAAATTGAGGAAGATGACTGAGACCTGTGATAAAGCTGAGATTTAGCACTGATTCCTTTCCGACCCAGAGAGTTGTAGAGATGGCCCTGACATGAGTTCTCTTTGTTGGGCTGACTCACCACCACGCTGCATCTCTGCAGGGAGTCTGGCAGGCGGTCGGAGGTTTGAAGAGAAGGCACGGAGCAAGCTGCAGACAGCTGTCTGGGAGTACTTTTTGTATTGATCTCTGAAGTGGGATATTTTGACTTCAAGTCTTGCTCTGGCTGGGGACAGAAATCTGCTAACTCTCCATTACTGTAGGTTGAATGCCAGAGCCAATCCTCCCTGCCATGGTGGGTCTGGGAAGGGGATGCAGACCTCAGGAGGGAAGACTCTTGAGGGCTGGCCCAGCCATCCTTCTGAATTTTAATGGGAGTCTCTCTGAATACAATCTGGTCATACAGTTGGGAATACTCAGCAATCCTGGCACCTGCAAGGCAAATATTGAAACGATAAATATACATAGAATTATTCCTACATAGAAAAGATTTTTAAAAACTACAGAATATAACATTCGGACCAAGATATTAAAGACATTTAAACAGTAGAAAGGCTTTTAAAGTGAAGTTCGAGAATGAGGAATCAGTGAACACAACACAAACTAACAAAATAATTCAGTTTAATAGAAAGCAAAATGCCACCTGAACATTTGTGTAATTTGATTTAACTCTGTATTATAAGGGGGTCTTCACAAAAGTTCATAGAAAAATGGAAGTGATGCATGACTTTCAACATTTTTTGGCACCAAAATATATTCATATTTTAATTCCATTTCCCTGCAAACTTTTAGAAGTCCCCTCGTATTTTACCTCAATGGCAGGTCTGTAAGTGTCCACTATATATAATAAATTTTCTTGTGTTCTTTATAAGCAGAAAACAGTGTCAGTGCTGAAAACAAACATCATAAAAACGGGAAGTCAGCATTTAAGCCCTGCTCAATGCAAAACAACTCAAGTAGCCATTAAGAGAAGCATGACCACAGTGCAATGGTGATGTCTAGCTTCTCACCACTCTGGTTAGCTCTCAGACAACTACTCCTAGAAGGGTCCGTTCCCCGAGGCTGTTTCCAGCAAGCCCTTCATATCACTGTCTAGGGACCCGATGTCTGGAGGATGTCCTCTCTTACAGTACTTCGAAACCACATTTATTGACGAAAATTATTGTATCTCCTTCCTCATCCCCCAAGCCCATGCCTCCAAGACATTGGGAATGAACCATCTGTGCTTGGACTCAATGATCTAACGCTCTCTAGTGCTGATTCGAGAACAGGACTTGACAGAGACTGCTACAAAAGTTTTGCCACTTAGAACAAACACTGAGGTCATTTTCTCTGTTGCACTCTTCTGCATACAGATGTTTCTAAAGATATTAACTGAACCATGATGCAGGCAGAGGATCTCTTGAGCCTATAATGATTTATGAGAGAGCGCCCAGGAGATGTCAATTTCAAGCACTACTCCCCTCCCCAATCTAGGTATCCAACATGACCATCCTAGAATCAAAGAACTCCCTGCGTCTTACAAATTGCTTAAACCACATCTCCACAACCTCCGTAAAGGAAATCTATTCTCTCCCATATTTGACAACCTGCAGGTGACACTGTTTTCTTCCTCCTCTTTAAGCTACTTATGTTTTTAGCAGCCTGTTACTAGTACATTGTTCCTTACATTTAAGCTAAGTACTTATTTAGTTGAGTTCCTTCCATTTTGGGTCTGCCTTTTATGAGGTCAGGAAACAGCCCATCTTTGTGAGCCTCTTAACTGCAGCCCCCTCAATTCTCTTAACCCTTACTCCCTCCGATCAAGGTCAACAATCTGTTTAACTTCTCATTATAGATCCTAGATGCAGACCCTTTGGGTTTTTAGCTCTAGATTCCTTGGAAGGACAGACTGTTAGCTTAGAAATTTTCTTTCTTTCTTTCTTTCTTTCTTTCTTTCTTTCTTTCTTTCTTTCTTTCTTTTTCTTTTGGAGAGGTTTTTTGCTGTAGGGCACATGTGCTCACCAGACAGAGACAGACAGAGAGACAGAAAGCCAGAAATTCCCCCCCAGTGGGGATGGCCACGCCGCAATCCCTTGTCCTCCATTCTCCTCTTGGGATCTTGGGCATGCACGCACATACGCCTGGCATGAGTTTAAGCCGCCGGGTCTGGGACTCAAACCGTGATCAACTATGTGGGAGTCCAGCGACATAGCCATTACGCTAACTGCTGGTCCCAGCTTAGAAATTTCTAATAAGAAAATCTTGTGAAATTACTCCAAAATGTATAGTAAAGATTCTTAATACCAATTAAGGTTTAGCAACACTGTTAGAGAAATCATATAAAAGTCTACATGGTTTCCAGTGTACCAGTGAGCCATCTTGAAACCTACAATGTTTCATTAACTAGGAAACCCAGCCCTGGACAACTGGATCCTGAGATGGTCTCATGGGGTAGCCGTCCCCCAGAAGGTCAGCAGCTCAGTCCAGGTCAACATTACACACACTGCACTCCGAGCCTGACCTCGCAGCTGAGTCAGGAAGGCTCTGGGCTTTCACAGGCTTCCAAGAAGACTGTGACTTAGGAGAAAGCAGTAGAACTAATTAAAATTCAAACAAACTATTTCAATGTCAAAATGTAACCATAAAGTTTTACAAGAGCAATCAGCTCTTGGCTTTAGCCCAGATAATCTGAAACCATGTATTATCCAAAGTACCACCATATTTCTCATGCTTTTGTCTTACTCTCCTCTTCTCGTGCTTCATCAAATCCCACCCATCTCTCCAGATCCTCCATAGGCCCTACCTGCCCCTGAATTCTTTTCTGATTTCTTGTCTCTGAAGTCTTCCACTCGTGTCCTTATTCTGTTCTACCAGTGGGTGTGTGTGCGTGCACACATACATGCAGACACCCACACACCATCCTGTGCTGCTGACTGTTCATATGTGGGCTGGCTGTTTATTCAAGCTAGTCTATGAGCTTTTGATCTTGGAGAACAACTTGCACATGTTATTCAGGTCCCTATGGAGCACCTGTCATTTTTCTAGACAGAACTTGGTCTCAATAATGCTTTCATTACTCGGAAAGTTTTCTCTCTCCTTTTATTTTAAATATAGTGTTATAAAATAGACACACTTTTCCTGAGACCATACCACTGAGAGTGGAAATGCAGCCTGGAAATCAGGTCATAGCAGAACAGAAGAAGCAGACTACAGCCTTGGATGAAATGTTTCCTATGGATGAGTCACACGGTTTATCTCTGGACAACAAAGAGTGGACCATCTCATCAATTCTGAGGAAGAAGTTCCTCACTAGGAGACAATGTATTGCGCTTATCTAAGGTCTTCTGGTCTCAGCTTGACCTTGTACGGGCGTCTGTGACTTGGCATGATGCCAGCCTGAACAAGCGACAAGCTCGTAGAGCACCAGCTGTGATTCAGCAGCTCCCATTAGCGCGATGTACAGGGTCCAGCCAGACGAGATGAAGGCTCTAGCCTAGAAGGTTTGGTACGAGACCCTGGTGTGCCTAGTCCTTGCATTAATGATCTTCATAAAGCACGTTCATCATCATTCCATGACAATCTCAGGGCTGACACTGGCTTACTTCCCTTTTTCAAAGTTTGAAAGTTGGATTCTTTATGATTCCAGAGAAAAATGTGAAGTAATCCTTGACAAGAAAACTATCAAACATTCTGTTTTCAGGAGAGATGATTACAAATATTTCTAGAGGCCAGCAGGTGGGACAGAGGTTAAGGCACTGGATCCCACAGGCCGACTATGCAGTTTGAGTTCAGTACCCAGTCGCTTGAAAAACAAGCAAGGCACATGTGTGTACATGCTCAAAATTTTGAGTATAGAGAAAGGATTGCTGAGTGACCATCCCAGAGAGGGGTTGATTCCTCACTTCCCTCTCTCTCTCTCTCTCTCTCTCTGTGTGTGTGTGTGTGTCTCTCTCTCCAGGAAGTGCACACACCCTACAGGAGAAAAAAAAAAAGGTTTCTGATGTTGCTGGAGATGTATACACCAGCATAAAAGTGTGTCTTCCCTACTTTCCACAAGAAGGACAATTCCATGAGCTTATACAGAGTTTTCTCCCATGTGGACATCACAGAAAACAAGAACCCAAAGGTATCCTTGGCCTCCATGCCTGAAAGGAGGGGGTTCTGACTAAGCAAATGGCCACCGTGTGATAACAGGCTCTAAAATGTGGGAGCAACTAGACCTGGTTGGGTGACTTATAGGCGGCAATCTGATCCGGGGCCTGTAGACCCCGGCTAGAGAGTTCAATAGAGATGCTCGAGAGTTTCAGCAGGTGAATAGGGCGCTCCTCCTTCCGCACAACACCGAGAGCAAGCTCCTGGCAAAGTGGCAAGGCCCATACGAAGAAGTCTGGAGAAGCGGTCCACTCGATTACGACGTCCTGTGCCCAGATAAACAAGAGAGAGAAAAGGAGTCATCATGTCACCTGATTGCAAGCCTAGTGGGCACAGGAAGTGGTCTCGATCACCCAGATGGAAGAGGTGTGGGTGTAATTCATCAGGTCCAAGAGATGGCAGGCCCTAGGGACGTGCTCCTGCCAGATGGCAGGGGAAAACGTCACTCTCAGAAGATGACTTTGGAGAGATCTTCTCCTCTTTGTTGGGAGAACGCCAATAGTAGCCCACCATGTCAAGAAAGGACCCAGGCTTGAGGCTGAGAAAAGATCCTGTGGGATCCCAAGAAGATACCAGTGGCCAAAAAAAAAAAAAAAAAGGAGAACAAACCAAATAAGCCCTAATGTGTCAGTATCAAAGGACACACTTGTCTCAGAATTTTGCAGTTTAATGCATGTTACATATTCTAAACAACCTGGCCCAGGCAATTACTTTTTCTTTCTTTCTTTTCTTTTCTTTCTTTCTTTCTTTTTTTTTTTTTTTTAGGTTTTTGCCATAGGATGCATGTGTTTCCCGGAGAGAGAGAGTGAGAGAGAGAAAGTGAGAAATCACCTTCTAAAAGGGATGGCCATGCTGCAATCCCATCTCCTCTATTCTCCTCTTGGGATTCTGGGCATGCATGCACATGGGCCCAGTGTGATTTTCAAGCTGCCAGGTCCAGGACTTGAACTGCTATTGGCCATGTGGGAATCCAGTGCCTTTACCACCATGCCATTTGTTGGCCTTTTAAAGAACAATCTGCTGGCATAAATCATTGTAATGAGAAACCAGTGTTGTATTTTCTCCTATTCTGAGAAGTTCCAGCCTAGACTCAGTCAACAGTTCTGTCAAGATACAATTGCTTCTAAGGCCATCCACGCCCCCACCGAAGAACACTCTGCAGTGAGAGTACGGGCATTTTCTCTAAGTGTAAGAGCAAACCAGCGTAGCAGCACTCGCTTTGGAAAGGGGACATGCGTCACTTTCAGTATATTACTGCGAGGAGAAAAATACTGGGTCACTGGAAAAGTCATGATGCATTTTTGCATAGAAAAAATAGAAACATACATCATGACATCCTCATCAACCCAATACGTAGAACCTGGTCATTCTCACATTTGTACAAAAATCACTTTAACCTCTATTTTATTACAAAGAAGAACTGAGAGTCTGTAAACTCCTTTAGACATTACTTCCAGGGCCCCACGTCCCCATTGTTAAAAAATTTTACTGAAGATTAAAGTTTTAGACAATTTTTAAATATTATCAATCATTCAAAAAAAAATACAGGTTCTAATTAAGTAACTTGTAGGTTCATTTAGGAATTTAGTATCTCCCTCCTATTGTCTCATTTCCATGGAGATAAATAAGTTGATTCCAAAGAAAGGAGCTTAGTGGCACCAAGTCCAACACTCCCCTGTCATTGTGCAGCTGGCTACCCAGACCCATCCGGACACGGAGCCATCTTGTTTTCACTCTTCATCAGAGAACTGGCTCCTCTCCCTAGGTATTAGGGGGGTCCTTTGTCAGAAAATCTAGGGTGGGATTTCTTAAAATATGCTGGCAAGGCCACGCTGTTTTAAAATACAGATTCCTGGGCCTAACCTCAGAAATGTCCCTGGGTCTGCAGAGGAAGATACTGAGGTGAAAACTGCTACCCTCTGGCTTTTCATCCAATGAGGATCGTGTGTTTCATTCACACCTAGGCACTTCTGAGATGGGCGTTACGCTTTGTCCTGCAAAAAAGTCAAACCATGAGTGTCTCCTTCACTCCTGTAGCCCTGATCCTACCCATGGCGTGCCTAAGCTCCTGGTTTAGTTACGCTCCACGACGGACGTCTGACTAAAGAGGTAGACTTCTAGAAGCACATATGAGAATGCTGGAGGAGATGGCATTCAAGGCTTTACGGCAGCTACTTTTGATTTTTTTACTTACTTATTTACTTATGTATTTATTTATTAGTTTTTAAAGGTTTTTGCTATAGGGCGCATGTGCTCGCCAGAAAGACAGAGAGAGACAGAAAACGAGAAATCACCCCTGCCCAAGGGAGGAAGGCCACGCTACAATCCCTTGTCCATTCTCCTCTTGGGATCTTGGGCACACACGCACACGCGCCCAGTGTGAGTTTAATCCATTGGGTCTGGGACTCGAACTGCGGTCGACTATGTGGGAGTCCAGTGACATAGCCATTACACCAACTGCTGGTCCCACTTAGTATTTATTTATTTAGGTTTTTGCCATAGGGTCTGTGTGCTTGCCAGAAAGACACACACACACACACACAGAGAGAGAGAGAGAGAAAGAGAGAGAGAGACAGACAGACAGACAGAAGACAGAGAGAGGAAAAGTAAGAAATCTGTTCCCCCAGAGGGGATGACCACTCCCCAGTCCCTTCTCCTCCTGTCTCTTCCTGGGATTTTGGGTACACATGCACCTGTGTGATTATTTTTTTTTTTGAGAAGTTTTTGCTATAGGGCACGTGCGCTCGCCAGACAGACAGATAGAAAGCGAGAAATCACCCCCCAGGGGGGATGGCCACGCTGCGATCCCTTCTTCTCTATTCTCCTCTCAGGATCATGCACACACACGTACCCGGCGTGAGTTTAAGCCACCAGGTCCGGGACGTGAACTGTGGTCGACTACGTGGGAGTCCAGCGACATAGCCATTACGCTAACTGCTGGTCCCGCCCTATGTGATTTTCAAGCTGCTGGGTCCTGGACTCGAACTGTATAGAAGTCCAGTGTTGTAACCACCATACCACCTCCTGGCCCCAGCAGCTACTTTTAAAAACAGAGTGTTTTCAGTTCCCAAAATATGTGAGAAAGCAACTGAGTTTTACTGTGAGCAGTTCAGAAAAGTACAAAAAAGACCCTTTTTGTCCTTGTTAGCAGGAGCAGGCGTGTTTGTTGGGAATCTGAAACAAAGAGCCAAATCCTATTCTTTGTGTTTCCAAACCATAAAGTGCCCACGAGCTCATTCCCTCTAACTACTCAGACACAGAGAAGCACTGCAGATATCCCACGGGAAAAGTGAATGCTTTTTCTTTTCTTTTTTTTTTTTTTTCTCATACTTTAGGTTACTGTAGAGAATAAGTTTTCTTATAATATCAGCTCTGTAGTGACACACACACACACGAGAAAGCCGTCTGAGGTCAATCATGCTACAACCTGTATAACTCACTGGAGGTGAAGTGGGAAGGTTAGTGCAGGCTAAACATTCCTAGTCTGAACCTCCAAATCCAAGATGCCCCAAATTCAAAACTTTTTGAGGGCTGAAACAGTGTCATAAGTGGAAAATCCCCAATCTGACCTCATGTGTCAACATGCTACAATACAAAAACATGGCATTACATTACCCGCAGGCTGTGTGTAGGAGGGGGTCTTCAGACAGCTCATGGAAAAGCACATATTATAAAGAAACTGTGTGAGGGTTTCAGGTTTTCTTTTTGCACCAAAATAACCACATACTTTAGTTCCATTTTTTCGCGAACCTTTTGACATTCCTTCTTTAGCAATATATATGAAATAAATTCATTTTACGGTTAGTCCTGGGTCCTAGCCCAGAGATGTCTCTCTCTGAATAAGCAAATGTACCAAAATCTGGGGGGGTGGGGGGGAATCCCAAGTCTGACACACTCCTGGCCCTGAGTATTTTGGATAAGGGAAACACTGACTGTAGAGGCTTTGTCTGTGGTGTTATTGTTACTCAGAAATAACACATGCTAGAGTGTATCCACTCTGAGCACATCTGGACTCTGGGCACTGCCCTCAGGCCTTAAAGTGAGGAGGAAAAGCAGTGTGAACATACCAATGGCCGGCCCGCCTTGCTTTTTCTCTTCCAAGATGGCTGCCAGGTCCTTGTGTGTAGCTTTGTGGTGCTGACCGGCTGGCGGTTGCTCCACCTCTGGACTCTTCACTTTTAATAGCTGGTTTGCCTTCTTGATCTTCTGGCTATATTGCCTTGCCATCATAAAGACCCTGTTTTTTGTTTTATCTGCAGCCTCCATCCCAGGGTCAGGGTGTTCAGGGTCTGCTAAGGACAGACTGCAGTTGGCCAGGTCGTAGGGACTGTCCATGGGAGGCATGTCACTGGCCAGAGAGAGCCGGCTGAGGCTCACGAAGGAGCTGTCTTTAGAAATCAGGTCTCCTTCGAATGGGCAGTTGGCCCGGCCCACTCTGCCGGCCCTGCCCATGGTGGATGTGGGCACAGCCTGGATCCCTGGCAGTGACAGCGTGGACGAGGAGCAGGCCCCATTGTGGCTCAGGTTGGGTGAGCTTGTCATCTGCAGCCGCCCTGCCACGTCATCCTTGCTGACAGGAAACGCCGCCAGGAGTCGGTCTCGAGCTTTGTCTTCGTTTTTCTTGATGTAGTTCTCTAGATCATTCCAGATCTCATCGACTTCTTCAGACAGTTTATCAGACAGAGCCTTCTCGGCCAGAGACAAGTTACAGCTGGAAGAATTGCACAGCAAACTCAAATAGTCATTCTCAGGGGGCCCCTGCTGGTAGGGCATCTCGTCCTCACTGAACTGGAGGCTGTCCTGGGACACGAATGGCCTCAGACTGTCACAACACACAAAGTCCGCTTCCAGACCCAAAAAGGTGCTCCTCTTGGAACGCTGCAGGCTGTTACATTTGAAGTCCAGCGACGGCGGGTCTGGGAGTCCTATGGTGTCGTAGATGTTTTCCTCCACAGCCTGGAGTTCCTGTGTGCTTTGGATAGGGGCCTCTTGGCTGGAGACAGCACCGTCATTTCTTATGTGAAGAGAACTCTGACTGTGGCTAGCTGGCCTCTTTAAAAAGGTGAATTCTGGGGTGCTTTTGGGGCGAACAGAGTCCCTGGCTGATCTGGTGGGAGAGGGCTCAGCCCCTTCGCGTTTAGCAGCCATGAGTTTTAAGTCCTCGTAACTGATGTTATCGTAGACATGGTCTATGTCGTCAATGGTCAGCTCGACGGAGGACCCAAAGGGAGTGGCCGCCTCCTGCCCTCCTGGCACAGGGCCGTTCTGCAGGTCCCTCTGGGGGCTGTACTGAGAGCCATCGCTGTCCCTGATCCTTATTTCAGGAAGGCATGAGTTGCTCTCCCCAGCACTGCTGGCGCGCCTGACAATCCTGTGACCAGAGCCCGCGGGCTCGGTGGACTCTATCCGCCCCATGTGCCAGCTGCAGGGCCGGCTCGACGTGCTGTCCTCACACAGCCTGGCAGAGTTCAGATCCGAGGAGGAAAAGGATGGCACGAACATCTGATAGTCATCCTCGTCGTCCTCGTTCTCCTGTGGGGACCGTCGGCCGGGAAACAAGGCCTGTCTAATCTGGTGATCAGTCCAGATGTTTCTGACGGCCCCGCCCCTGCGCAGCACACTCATAATGGCAGAAGTGCTGGGCTGACTGCTCCTCTGTGCAGGAGACGGCCCTGTGGACGCCAGCCGGGGAGAGCTCTCCTCTCTGGAAACCTGAGAAGAGAGAACACATCGATTAAAGTACAGCACCACGGGAGAAGGTATATGACTTAGCACTTTCTCCTGGGTTACACATTGCCTCTGTGCGGACTGTGATATTCTTGGGGCCAGGTGGTGGTACAGTGGTAACACAACTGGAAAGGTTGAGGGTTCACATCTCGGAACCTCCCAAGGATGCTGGGCTTATGATGTCTGCCTGTGATTGGGCAGGCTGATACTGGAGCGTGGATCATGGCGTGAAGATCCTGCTGGGGGCAACCTCTTTCATAGAAGACATAAATAAACTTTAAAAAAAAGTAAAGACTGCAGGGGTCAGAGGTGGTGCAGTGGTAACGGTGCCAGACTCCTACATGGCTGACAGCGGTTCGAGTCCCAGACCTGGTAGCTTGAAAAATCCCATGTGTGTGCATGCCCACAATCCTGGGAGGAGGAGGAGAAGGAACTGCAGTGTGACCATGCCCTCTGGAGAGTGACTTCTCACTTTCCCTCTCCGCCTCTCTCTGGTGAATTCACATGCCCTATGGCAAAAGCTTTTAAAAAGAAAAAATAAAAAAAGAAAGAAAGGAAAGTACGTTGGATCATTGCAGAAAGGGCAGGAAGGTCAGGAATTAATATTTATTTAGAAACTAGGTAGACCATTTACAGATATTCTCCAAACTTAATATTCACCATCACTCTGCGCTAGATAAGATTGTTCAAATTTCATAGTAAGGAAACCGAGGCTTCAAAAAATTCAGTAACTGGGACCAGCAGTTAGTGTAATGGCTGTGTCACTGGACTCCCATGTAGCTGACCGCAGTTCGAGTCCTGGACCTGGTGGCTCCAACTCACGCTGGGCGCATGTGCGTGTGTGCCCAAGATCCTGAGAGGAGAATGGAGGAGAAGGGATTGCGGCGTGGTCATCCCCCCTGGGGGGTGATTTCTCGCTCTCTGTCTCTCTGTCTCTCTCTGTCTTTTTGGCGACTGCATGCACCCTATAGCAAAAACCTCTCCAAAAAAAGAAAAAAATGATTTGGTAACTTTGTCTTCCTGGTGAATAGTAAGGCTGGACCCCAACCCAGGTCTGACTCCAAAACTCTTGCTCCAAAGCAGAGAATTAGCTAAACTGAGAAAACCCTTAAGATACTTCACATAAGTCTTCTGTGCACCTGGCGAACATTCACTGTAGAAATAGGTATGTAGAGATCAGGATTCTGAGATTTCCTATGGAGTTTTAGGCCCAGTGCCTGATTCCTAGGAGTCTGACTATGGCTTCCATCTACCGGAAACTCCTGAGATCTGACTGCATATTCCAAGGGTTTCTCTTGCCCCTGCAGACCCACATGGACTTGACCGGTATTACCTAGGTTTATAAATTCTAGGCAAAAGCTTTTCTTGTAGGAATGTGCAGCTGTGTAGGGCTAGAGCCATGTGGGAAGGCCCAGGGTTTGGATCCTGGGTCTACCTAAACATACCAGGTGTGCCCAAGGGTGTGCTCAGGATCCTGGCTGGCTGGATAGCTGGGGCTGGGGGGAATCTCAGCATAATAAGACCCTGTCAAGATTACCCACCTATCTCCTTCCTCAAAATCAACTTTAAAAAAATATCCTGAGGGCCGGCAGGTGGCATGGTGGTTGGAATGCTGGACTCTCACATGGCCAACCATGGTTCAGAGTCCTAGACATGATGGCTTGCTTTCTCACTCTCTCTGGTCAAAGTAAAATAATAATAATTAATTAATTAAATAATGCCTAAAAAACCTCAATGTTATTTTTCTATTAAAACTTTAAAAATTCATTTAGTCAATTAATCTTTTTCTTTGTTTTTGGAAAGATTTTTGTATAGGGTGCATGCACTTGCTGGAGAAAGGCTAAGAGACAGAGAGCGAGAAATCACTCCCTGAGGGGATGGTCACGCTGCAACCCCTTCACCTCCATTCTCCTCTCGGGATCTGGGGTGCACACACACATGCCCAGTGTGAGTTTCACACACACTAAAGTATGTGAAAGTGGTGGGTTCAGAACTCGAACCGTGGTCGTTCATGTGCGAGTCCAGCGCCTTAACCACTACATCACCTAGCCCCAGTCATTTCATCTTTTGTTCTTTTTTTCCCACATATAGCTACACATGGTATTTTTATATAATATTTACTGGGACCAGCAGTTGGCATAATGGCTATGTTGCTGGACTTCCACGTAGTCGACTGTGGTTCAAGTCCCGGACCAAGTGGCTTAAACTCACGTCATGTGCATGCATGCCCAAGATCCCAAGAGGAGAATGGACGAGAATGGATTGTGGCAAGGCCATCCCCTCCTGGTGGGTAATTTCTCATTTTCTGTCTCTCCTTCTGGTGAGCACACACACCCTACAGCAAAATCTCTCAAAAAAATGTATATAATATTTACTGACTTTATGTATCTTTTTCTCCACCCTTTAGTATCTCTTCCTTTTCATCTGGCTTAGCACTGATAAAATGTTTATAGAAATGTAGGTATACAGTAATTACTTTTGTATAAATTAAATTCATGGGACCAACAGTTGGCATAATGGCTATGTCACTGGACTCCCATGTAGTCGAACTTGGTTCGAGCCCTGTACTCAGTGGCTTAAACTCACGCCAGGCGCATATGCATGCGTGCCCAAGATCCCGAGAGGAGAATGGAGGAGAAGGGATTGCAGTGTGACCATCCCCCCTGGGGGGGGTGATTTCTTGCTTTCTGTCTCTCTTTCTGTCTTTCTGGTGTGCTCACACCCTACAGCAAAAACCTCTCAAAAAACAATTAAAGTAAATTCATACTAACTAGCTAAATTATGCCAAAACACTTTGAAAGTGTAACACAGTGATTCTGAGTTTCTTGCAATAACCAAAAGTAATCCTTGTTAAGATCTTTCACCTGGGGCCAGTGAGTAGTATGGTAGTTGGGATGTTAGATTCCCACATATCTGACTGCTTAAAAAAATCACAATAAATAAATAGAATTTATAAATAAATATTTAAAAGAGAATAAAAGAATAAAAGTTCCAAATAATAATAAATATATTTGAATATTTAAAAAAATCTTGGGAACCAGCGGTTAGTGTAATGGCTATGTCGCTGGACTCCCACGTATTGACCGCGGTTCAAGTCCTGGACCCGGTGGCTTAAAACTCATGCCAGGTGCGTGTGCGTGCGTGCCCAAGATCCCAAGAGGAGAATGGAGGAGGAGGGATTGCAGCGTGACTATCCCCCCTGGGGGATGATTTCTCGCTTTCTGTCTCTATGTCTCTCTCTGTCTGGTGAGCGCACGTGCCCTATAGCAAAAACCTCTCGATAAAAAAAAAAAAAAAATGAAAAAAAAAATCTTTCATTCCAGAAAATGTTCAGATGTTTCAGTAAATTAGGTACCTTGGATTGCTAATTCTGGGGCCTGCAGGTGGCAGGGTCGTTAAGGGCACTAGACTCTCAGGTGGCCGACCACAGTTGGAGTCCTGGACCTGGTGCTTTCTTTCTCACTTTCCCTCCCTCCCTCCCTCCCTCTCTCCCTCTCTCTCTCTCTCTCTCATTCACTCTGTCCCTCTCCAATCAAATTAAAATAAATAAATTTAAAAAATTATTATTATTTGCCAGAGAATGCATGCATTTGTCAGAGAGAGAGAGAAAGGGAGGAGAGAAAGCTCCCCTCCATGGGGCATGGCCATGTCTCAATCTTCTTTTCTTACCCTGAAAGGATTTTGGACACACTTGCACATGTACCTAGCATGTTTTTCAAGCTGTTGAGCTGGGATTCAAACTGTGGTCGGCCATGTGGGCTCTGCCTCTCCATACACCGTGCTTAGCCTCTGCACTATGGGGCCAGCCCTAAGTTTATTTTTATTCATGACAGAGAACATATGTGTGTTTACTAGAGAAAGAGACAGGTGCACACACAAGAGAGAAGCACCCTAGAGAGGGTCTTATCAGGTCATGATCCCCTCTCTAAGCCACCCAGCTTGTCAGGATCCTGGGCACCTGTGAACACCGGGCACATTTCAGTTGACTGGGCCAGGGATCCGAAGTTGTGGTCGGCCATGCGGTTTCCAGCACGCAGTTTGGTATGCTACTGACTGGGTCTGGGTTGTTAATACTGAAGTATATCTTTAAGGTATTTATACTGGAAATGAAGATGGCAGTACTTTGGAAGCTACAAATTTACATCAAAAAATCATCAGTAGTGGGGCTGGCAGGTGGCATGGTGGATAAGGGAGCTGGACTCCCACATAGCCAACCACGGTTCAAGTACTGGACCTGGCGGCTTGCTTTTTCACTTTCTCTCTCCCTCTCTCTTTCAGTCTGTCCCTCTATGATTGAATAAAAATAAATAAAGTTAAATAAAAAATAAGAAAAAGAAAATCATTAGAACTGAACAAGCTCTTAGATTAAGAAGTAATCGGTATTTGATTGGTCACAACATAAAATGTTAATACCTCAGTTTTACCAGGGCCATGATGAATTTCATTATTTTATTTTTCCACATTCTTAGCATTATGGCTATTTAATGACATAATAGTTACCATTTATGGACTACTTGCTTTATGCCAAATATTGTATTAAGCACATTGAAAAAGATACATTATTGCATTTAATCTTTATAATAATGTGTATGTTAGTAACTTAAATCCTGATAAGGTTAAGTAACTTTCCTACCATCATGTTTCTAAATGGCTGAAATGGATTTGAATCCCTGACATAATCCACAGCTAACATATGAGCTTAACCACTACACACACACACACACACACACACACACACACACATACACAGCCATTGAAAAATCCAGGAGAAATATGAAGCTATTATTAAGGAATATTTTCTATTATAGACTCTTTAATCACTGGTAAATTTGCTTTCTTTGCATTCAGTATACACTTATCACATTATTGTTAGAAGGTGGAATTTTATCACTAAGAAAAGCTCACTGGCGTTTCCTTTCTTGTCTTCAGAGTTGTAAGTTTAGGGGGTCCACACATGGCCTCTGGCTTGAGCACTGTTGCAGTTTCCAGGAGGCTCTTAGAACTGTATCACCAGAAATTTTTTTTTTTTTAAGTTGCAAAAGAGCATTTGCACATGCTACAGAGAGACATAGAAGAGAGGGAGATGGAGAAAGCAACCCGGGGGTGTGTGGTTATGCCGTAATCCCTCCTCTTCATCGCTCCATCTTGCTAGGATTTGGGGCATCACACACGTGTCAGATGTGTTTTCCAAGCTGCCAGAGCGGGATGTGACCTACGATCAGCCATGTGAGATCCGGCTTCGCTCAGCCACCAGGTTATGGGGGGGGCTCTCTTCAGAGTTCTTTGACGAGTGGTTCCCCACTTAGTACTGAGAAGGACGGGGCTACCTTAAAGAGCAGGTACCTTCCATAGTGCTCCCTTATCACAACAAGTAAATTAAAACATCAGAAGTTCATGCCATTTTCCAGGACCACAAGCCAATTAACATTAATAAATTTCAAAATCTTCTAAACAAAAATATGTACTGAAAAAAATGTACATTTATTTAGCCATGAAAATTTAAAAACTAACTAAAAGATAAAACAAAGTTGAATTTTAGACATTGCAGGGTTTTGTTTGTTTGTTTGTTTGTTTTTTAATTTGCCATAGGGCAAACATGCTCACAAGAGATAGAGAGGGAAAGTGAAAAAAAACAAAAACAAAACCAAAAAACCCAGGGGATGGTCACACAGCAAGTCCTTCTCTTCCATTTCAAGCCTCCAGGTCCAGGATTCGAACTGCACAGTTGGCCAGGTGGATCCAGCTGCCCCATCATGCCACGGGCCACCCCTGAACCAGTTTTAACTGAAAGATACCACCTTTATCTTCAGGGTCACTTTGGCCCTGTGCTAAGCCAACGTCCACTGGAACTGGGAGGAGAGAGTGTCACAACCACATCCTCACTGTCACAGTACATTCACCAAAAAGCCACGATCGGGTCTTCAAGAATCGCTATTAAGCCAATTTATCAGTAGCCAATGGATCAGACTGGACAAAACACTCAGGTCAGGAGGTGGCATCTATTCTTCAGGGGTCATCCATTTGAATACACGTCCTCCAACTGAACACGCCATTCACATTTCCCCTTCTTAGCAGGCGAAAATCAAAACTTGACATAACGTAGTTTCACTAGTCCCAGGACATCACACCTCCGCCCAGCGGCAGGACCATATTCTTAGACTTCTTGCAATTGAGACTAAGGCCCGGGAGGGGAGTTACACTCAGGAGGCAAGGGCCGCCGTCTCACACAGGTGGTGGCACGGACAAGGGGGGACATGGTCCCACTAGTAAAATGCAGGTGTTCCCCTGAAGGGAAAGGGCAGCTCCCAGGCGGGGACAGGTGGCAAAGGAAGAAAGCGTCTGCCTTAGTTCTAAGAGATGAAGGGGTGGGAAGGAGATTGGTAAAGAAGAGACCTCACTTAAACCAAACGGAAATAATCCCAACGTAATCTAAATGTAAAACGCAATTTTCACAATGTAAAATAATTGTACCTGGAGCATGGGCTGGGATGGGGACAGAGAAGGAAAGGGCACCTATAAAGTATCTAAATCAACACTTAAGTAAAAAATGTGGCCATGCTTACCGTTTGGATGTCTTGTGCTGTTTCTGAAAAATAGAAGTGTTTTTTCAAGTTTGAGAATTAAAAGTGTCTCTCATATTAAGGTAAACACAAATATTTTATAGCATTTAAAACTTACTGCTAATAATTAGAGCCCCAGAGACTTCTGGGTCCTTTAGATCTGGTTTTCAAAAATACCTTTAAATGTTCCCAGTTATATGATGGGACGGGAAAAAGCATGTGGAAAAATGAAATGAAAGTATGAGTTTCGGCCAGCTGCAGTGGAGTGGTAACTCGGTACTCTGATGCTGACAGCGTGGGAAGGTCCCAGGTTCGTGCCCCAAGCCTACCTGTACACCAGGCAGTGTGTGCCTGAGGTCCTGGGGCAGATGGTGGTATGAAGACCCAGTTGGGGGTGCCTACCTCTCTGCCTGTCTTTCACATACAAGAAATAAATAAATTAAGAGAAAAAAATATTTTATTTTGGTTGAAAGAAATTTTAAAATCTATGCATCAACTTTTTTATAATTCACATTTCCATGACCATTTTGAAGGCCCTTCATATAACCTACTTTTAATGTATTTACTTTTTTTTTTTTTTTTCATGAGAGAGAGGGAGAGAAGACAGATAGAAATATGCTCCCAGGGACTCGTCACACCGATCCATCTGTTTCAGGGTTCCAAGCAGCTGGGATTGGAGGCAGGATGCTGTAACTGGCATACTTAGGTCAGTCCAAGAATTGAACCCAGGCCTTCCATATGGCTCCAGCATCACCCTACTGCCTGTGCCAATGCAGTCCTTAACCCCTGGTATACATAAAACAACCTTATAAACATCTGACTGCTGAAGTATCTTAGTCTGTGAGAACAATGAACCAATTCATGTTAATATGTTTCAAAAGCTTCCAAACAAAAAAAATATATAAAGAAATGTACCTGCCTTAAGAAATGAAAATCACACAATGAGAAGACTATGCTTCTGTTGATGTTTTAGATATTTCATTGGTGTTATCCAAAAGACTTTATCATTGAGAACTGTTTAATTACCGAAGCATATTAAGTAATTTCCTGCAACAAATTCACCCTGCTAGTGGTAGCCATAGGTCCTGTGTGCCCTGAACCACACAATGATTTGTTTTAAAAATAAAGATGGAATATGCAATATTGCATTTTCTGTTAAATATATGTGTACAGTTTTGTTAGTGGTGTTGACCTTCACTTCCTTTTTAATAGCTGTAGAGTATGTTAGCGTAATGGCTATGTCGTTGAACTCCTCTGCTGTCGACTGTGGTTCAAGTCCCGGACCCAGTGGCTTAAACTCACGCCAGGCGCATGTGCGTGCATGCCCAAGATCCCGAGAGGAGAATGGAGGAGAAGGAATTGCAGCATGGTCATCCCCCCCTGGGGGGTGATTTCTCTTTTTCTGTCTCTCTGTCTCTCTCTGTCTTTCTTGCGAGTGCACACGCCCTATAGCAAAAACCTCAAAAAGAAAAAAAATAGAGAACACACATACATTAGTCTGTCCACATTGGGTGAGTACTTCTGAACAGATGAACATGTTGGGTCAAGGGCAAATGCACATCTTAAGTTCAAATGGGCATTATGGAATTTTGCTTCTGAAGCATTACAAAAATTTACATTCTCATTGATTTTATTTTTTTGTATCTTTGGCCAACCTCATAACTTTTTTCCTTCTATTTATTTCATTCAAATCATTGTTTTTTCTGATTGCTAATATGAATGATCATTTTAAAATTTGATTGGCAGTGTGTATACTTCCTGGGGAGCTGCCCAATTATATTCTCTGTCTTTTAAAAAAGGAGTCCTTTATCTCTCTCCCTCCTCTTTTCTCAATGCATGACATTTCTTTATATGATACAGATATTAATCTTTTTATACCTTTCAAATATGTTACAAATAAGTTATTTGATTGCACTTTTCTTTATGGGACACTTTTGCCTTACCGAAATTCCTCTTTGTGCAATCAAATCTGTCCATTTGTAATTCATCTGGTAGCAGATACATGTGTGTGTATGTATATGTGTGTGTATGTATATGTGTGTGTATGTATATGTGTGTGCATGATTTCATTAAATAGATATCAATAAAAATGAAAACGAAATATATTTTAAGACTTACCGCTGGTCTTTAAAACTTTATGTGATCTTGAGGAAGGTTCTGGGAGGAAAAAATAAAGCCAACATCATTTGCTAAACCAAATAAAAAATTTTTATCAATGAATTAATTTATTGATGATTTAATTGCGCTTTAGAATTTTCTATCAAATTTGCCCAAATTCCCATTACTCAGAGATTTTTTTTTTTTTTTTAGGGGATTTTGCTCTATAGGGCAATTTTGCTATAGGGCACGTGTGCTCGCCAGAAAGAGAGAGAGACAGAGAGAGAGAAAACAAGAAATCACCCCCTCAGGGGGGATGGCCATGCCGCAATCCCTTCTCCTCCATTTTCCTCTTGGGATCTTGGGCACGTATGCATACGTGCCCGGCATGAGTTTAAGCCACCAGGTCCGGGACTCAAACCACAGTCGACTACATGGGAGTCCAGTGACAGAGCCATTACACCAACTGCTGGTCCCTCAGGGATTTATATTCATTGGGAAATAAAAATTTAAGCCAAAATAAAAGCTAGATTCCTACCCTTCCCCCTTCCTTTTTTTTTTTTTTTAAGACAAATTCTCACTATTGAGATCCTGTCTCAGCCTCCAGCTAGGAGTAGAGACCCCATCCCCAGACTTTAGGTTGGACAGGACTTGAACCCAGGCCTCAGCCTGCAGAGCAAAGCGTCTTAGCGCAGACTACCGTGGCTGGGATGCGAGTTCCACTGAAGGTGGCCTCAAATGTATCCAAGCTTGCAGGGAGCTCCATACCCAGACAGAAAAACGCCTTTTTGTTGGAAGGGAAGGGACTTTCAAGTACTGAATTTTGATGACAACATTCTATTTACCGGATTTCCTTCTCAGCCGATAAGGAGCCGGACCTTCCTTAGAGCCACAAAAAGCCCTGGTCTCTCCCTCAGGGCTGTAGCAGAAGCCTGGGTGGTCTGCAAAGACAAGCGTGCATCAGTCAGGGTGGGTGCTCCACGCTCCTCACAAAGTTCGCGGCTCGTTTCAGACACTGAGAGGGGGACTCATCTCATCAGGCACGGACACCCCCAACACACAGCTGGTAGGGCGTATGGATCTCAGAGCTCCGTGCTTGCATGGGGACTTCCGGCAGTGCCCTGGCAAGGCACCTGCACTCCTGCTCCCTCATCCTCCTCCCCTCCTTCTCTTCCTCTGCCTCGTTTCCCTCCCTTTACCCTCCCCACCCCTGCCCTGCTTTTCCACTCCCTAGCAGAGAAAGCTACCCATCTGCTTCACCGTCCTTAGGAAGTCCACTCCTCAACCCCCGTGCAAGTGTCCTCGAGCACGGGGGCCTGTGTTTGTCTAGACTTTGGCCCTTTGAGCACTGAAGAAAACCTTTAGAGTCTCTTTCCAGAAAAGGCACCTTCATTTATTTTGTCAAAGTTGCGTCTTTCTATCCTACCCAGGTGTGGTCCTCTGTACCACAAGGCCTAAGGACTAGCAGTTCTGGGGAGGAGACTTAAGCTACTCTTCTACAAGTCAGGGCCGAGGCTCTCCAAGGCATAGGCGCTGAGTGCTGGGGATCTTGGAAACCACAGGCCGAGTTACACAGATGAGGTCACTGGTCTGCTGTCCTGGCCCGCCCTGCTCACAGGCAGCGAGTCCAAACTCAGCGGAGGGCAAATAAGGCCACTGCGCTGGCAGGGCTGCTCAGGCCTGGGCCTGGACCAAATCCATGTGGCTGCAGTGAGTGGCTTGAAATAACTCTGGGCGTTTGCAGAGCCTTACTGGTTTCTAAGAGCTAGCCCAGAGCCTGGGAGTAATTGAACCACAGGTTGAGCCGCAACCACAACTGGCCTGTCCAGATCCCTGCCTTCCTCAGCTTCCCTCCTAATTCGCATTTGCTCATTCAGGACTTCATCTTTTCTTCATGGGATTCTTTAGCGGTTTTTGCTACAGGGTACATGCAATTGCCAGGAAGAGAGACAGACAGAAAGCGAGAAATCACCCCCCAGGGGGGATGGCCATGCCACAATCCCTTCTCCTCCATTCTCCTCTCGGGATCTTGGGCAAGTATGCACACGTGCCCAGTATGATTTTAAACCACCAGGTCTGGGACTCAATCCGCGGTCGACTACATGGGAGTCCAGTGACATAGCCATTACACCAACTGCTGGTCCCCATGGGATTCTTTAAAAAGAAATCTTAAGGTGATTTTCATAGAGTAAAATGTGGGGATGCAGAGAACAGGGCAGGAGCTCTGCTGGGTTAAGATGAGGATTGAGCTGCAGAGGTGGGGTTGATGCTCAGTTCTCTACTTTGTAGAAGTTTCTTCTCCCTCCCTGGAATGCCAGCAGGCGGCAGGCTGAGGGGTAAGAGAACCAAAGTTTGCACTTGACAAAAGTTTCCTCAAAAGTGAGGTACTTTAAAGTCCTCTTGGGATCTTGGGCACGTATGCATACGTGCCCGGCATGAGTTTAAGCCACCAGGTCCGGGACTCAAACCACAGTCGACTACATGGGAGTCCAGTGACAGAGCCATTACACCAACTGCTGGTCCCTCAGGGATTTATATTCATTGGGAAATAAAAATTTAAGCCAAAATAAAAGCTAGATTCCTACCCTTCCCCCTTCCTTTTTTTTTTTTTTTAAGACAAATTCTCACTATTGAGATCCTGTCTCAGCCTCCAGCTAGGAGTAGAGACCCCATCCCCAGACTTTAGGTTGGACAGGACTTGAACCCAGGCCTCAGCCTGCAGAGCAAAGCGTCTTAGCGCAGACTACCGTGGCTGGGATGCGAGTTCCACTGAAGGTGGCCTCAAATGTATCCAAGCTTGCAGGGAGCTCCATACCCAGACAGAAAAACGCCTTTTTGTTGGAAGGGAAGGGACTTTCAAGTACTGAATTTTGATGACAACATTCTATTTACCGGATTTCCTTCTCAGCCGATAAGGAGCCGGACCTTCCTTAGAGCCACAAAAAGCCCTGGTCTCTCCCTCAGGGCTGTAGCAGAAGCCTGGGTGGTCTGCAAAGACAAGCGTGCATCAGTCAGGGTGGGTGCTCCACGCTCCTCACAAAGTTCGCGGCTCGTTTCAGACACTGAGAGGGGGACTCATCTCATCAGGCACGGACACCCCCAACACACAGCTGGTAGGGCGTATGGATCTCAGAGCTCCGTGCTTGCATGGGGACTTCCGGCAGTGCCCTGGCAAGGCACCTGCACTCCTGCTCCCTCATCCTCCTCCCCTCCTTCTCTTCCTCTGCCTCGTTTCCCTCCCTTTACCCTCCCCACCCCTGCCCTGCTTTTCCACTCCCTAGCAGAGAAAGCTACCCATCTGCTTCACCGTCCTTAGGAAGTCCACTCCTCAACCCCCGTGCAAGTGTCCTCGAGCACGGGGGCCTGTGTTTGTCTAGACTTTGGCCCTTTGAGCACTGAAGAAAACCTTTAGAGTCTCTTTCCAGAAAAGGCACCTTCATTTATTTTGTCAAAGTTGCGTCTTTCTATCCTACCCAGGTGTGGTCCTCTGTACCACAAGGCCTAAGGACTAGCAGTTCTGGGGAGGAGACTTAAGCTACTCTTCTACAAGTCAGGGCCGAGGCTCTCCAAGGCATAGGCGCTGAGTGCTGGGGATCTTGGAAACCACAGGCCGAGTTACACAGATGAGGTCACTGGTCTGCTGTCCTGGCCCGCCCTGCTCACAGGCAGCGAGTCCAAACTCAGCGGAGGGCAAATAAGGCCACTGCGCTGGCAGGGCTGCTCAGGCCTGGGCCTGGACCAAATCCATGTGGCTGCAGTGAGTGGCTTGAAATAACTCTGGGCGTTTGCAGAGCCTTACTGGTTTCTAAGAGCTAGCCCAGAGCCTGGGAGTAATTGAACCACAGGTTGAGCCGCAACCACAACTGGCCTGTCCAGATCCCTGCCTTCCTCAGCTTCCCTCCTAATTCGCATTTGCTCATTCAGGACTTCATCTTTTCTTCATGGGATTCTTTAGCGGTTTTTGCTACAGGGTACATGCAATTGCCAGGAAGAGAGACAGACAGAAAGCGAGAAATCACCCCCCAGGGGGGATGGCCATGCCACAATCCCTTCTCCTCCATTCTCCTCTCGGGATCTTGGGCAAGTATGCACACGTGCCCAGTATGATTTTAAACCACCAGGTCTGGGACTCAATCCGCGGTCGACTACATGGGAGTCCAGTGACATAGCCATTACACCAACTGCTGGTCCCCATGGGATTCTTTAAAAAGAAATCTTAAGGTGATTTTCATAGAGTAAAATGTGGGGATGCAGAGAACAGGGCAGGAGCTCTGCTGGGTTAAGATGAGGATTGAGCTGCAGAGGTGGGGTTGATGCTCAGTTCTCTACTTTGTAGAAGTTTCTTCTCCCTCCCTGGAATGCCAGCAGGCGGCAGGCTGAGGGGTAAGAGAACCAAAGTTTGCACTTGACAAAAGTTTCCTCAAAAGTGAGGTACTTTAAAGGGTTTAAGCAAAAGTGGAAGTGTTCTTGGTTTGTTTTGTTTTAATTTGCTACAGGGCACATATGTGGTGTTTGTTGAAGAGAGAAAAAGAGGGAAGTTGAGAAGACACCTCCAGGGGAGATGACCACGCCCTCAATCCCTTCTTTGGTTCCTTCATTTTCCTCTCAGGACTTTGGGCATCCATGCACATGGGCCCAGCATGCTTTTCACGTCGCTGGGTCCAGGACTCAACTGTTGAGCCGGCCATGTGGGATCCAGCCACCTTAACCACTGTGTCACAGTAGCCCCCCAAAATGAAAGTGTTTTAAGTAAGTCTTCAGCAGACCTGGTTGAGTATTTAAAGTCATGATTTCCTCTTTTTATTCTGTTTGATCTGAGAAATAACAAAGACAGGAAAGTTCTGTGAACAAAATCTTATTAAAAGGAAGGACCCAATGTTCTCTGCCTGCTGTCTTTCTTTCCTTTCTGTCTGCTTTTATAAGCCTAAAAATATACTCACGTATGAGGGGTAGCTATGATTTCAGAATTTTCGTGCTGCATTGGAGAAAACCTATAACCACGAAGGTGTCTGGGATCCTTGCAGATAATCAACACAGGCTTTCGGGAGAATGGGACGAAGTGGCAAGTGCACTGGGGGGCCTTGTTTTTTGGTGGGGGCGGAGGTGAGGGGAAGAGTTGGCCCCCAGACATTATCTGATGTTGTTAGTTGATGCAGAAACCCAGACACATGGACAGGGCCAGCTGTCCAGTCACTGGCAGATAATCCAGGAACAATGGGTGGATAAACAGCCAGCGTGTAAAGAAGGGATTATCTGTCTGCTCTGTTGGCTAAAACGGTGAGCAGAGAGCTGTTCTCTTATCGTTGACATTTTTATAAACTTTGAGATAAAAGAAGTGAGGGCCAGCAGACAGCATAGAGGTGAAGGTGGTCGGATCCCACATGACTGACCATGGTTCAGGTCCTTGGCCCAGCAGCTTCAATATCATGCTGGTGTGTAAACATGTACGCATGCCCAAAATCCCCAAGAGGAGAATGGAGGGAGAAGGGGTTACGGTGTGGCCATCCCCTCACCCGGGGGGCGGGGGGCAGCGGGTGATTTCTCACTTCCTCTCTCCTCTCTGCTGTGAATGCACACATCCTGAAAAAATTAAAAAAAAAAAAAAAAAAAGACAGGGACAGTAGACAGCAGATTTTCAAACTGCATTACAGATAAAACTTACGAACGGCATCCATTTCAAGTATTGCTTGCTTGGCCTGCAAGAGAAAGAGAAAGTGGAGCTTTCATTACATTCCATTTTTTTTCATTCTTTAATTATCAAACTTAGGTACCCCCAAACGGCATGATGGTTACGTTGCTGGACTCCTACGTAGTCGACTGTGGTTCAAGTCCCAGACCAAGCTGCTTAAACTCACGCTGGGCGTGTGTGCGTGCACGCCCAAGATGCCAAGAAGAGAATAAAGTAGAAGAGATTGTGGTGTGGTCATCCACCCTGGGGGGTGATTTCTCGGTTTCTGTCTCTGTGTCTCTCTCTCTGTCTTTCCAGTGAGTGCACGTGCCCTATAGCAAAAATCTCTCTTAAAACAAAACAAAAAAGCAGAAAATAAAAACAAGAAGAAAAATGACTAAACTTAACAAATATCCTATCTCACCTAAGTAAACCAATTTAAAAAGTTTAAGCAAACAAAAACCTCAGGATTTCTTTTAGGCATGTCCGGGGAAGCCAAACACATGAGCGCCCCCAGGTGGGTTCCTACCCTGGCCAAGGATCCACCTCTGTGGTTACAGTGCACGCTGCCGCCACCCACCCCTGACCTACTAAGCCCAAAGCCCCAGGCCGAGTCCAGTCACTCTGTGACCAGCCCTCCCCTTGTAGCCATCTGGGACCTTGTAACTATTCTTCTGTGTGCTGTGAATCTCCCCGGGGGGCGATTCTGCCACAGGACAGGGCTCTGAAGGACAGGGTTTGTGATCCCAGGGCTTGCCCGGGCTGGGTCGGGCTCTCACCTCTCTGGATGTGCTTCTGCAGCCCCACATGGGATCATGGGACCTTCCTGTCAGAGTTGCTGGTAGGATCAAATGCAGGCGCTTAACCAGTGAGAGCCACCTTCCTCCCAGGGCTTCTACCTGAGGCACCTGACTCTTCCCATGCACACAGCTATTTCCCCGTCTCTAACCCCCGTCATCTGCAGTTTGACACTTCACGGCTTCGCTGTTATTGTTGTTATACCTCATTGATGTTTAGGAAATGGTAGACAGGCAACAAGAACCGTTCTGCCTGAAGATTCAGTGAAGAAAACAGTTGGTTCGAGTAGCTTTTCTTGTCTCTTTACAATGTCATGTTTATTTTATTTATTTATTTAGCTATCTAGATATCTATTTATTTATTTATTGGAGAGGTTTTTGCTATAGGGCACATGCGCTCACAGACAGACAGAGAGAGACAGAGAGAAAGTGAGAAATCACCCCCCCCCCCAAGGGGGATGGCCACGCCCCAATCCCTCCTCCTCCATTCCTCTCTCGGATGGCCACGCCACAATCCCTCCTCCTCCATTCTCCTCTCGGGATCTTGGGCACGCATGCACACGTACCCGGTGTGAGTTTTAAGCTACCAGGTCCGGGACTCGAACAGTTGTCGACTACATGGGAATCCAGCGACATAGCCATTACGCTAACTGCTGGTCCCATGTTCATTTTTTCTCAAGAGTGATAAAACAGTCACCTTATTCTTGAGACAATAGAAGCTTAGGTTTTTGTACCTCTGATATTTCTGCCATACATTCAGTTTGACATGACTACAAGAGGTAAAGTTAATTTCCAACACAAACATTAGCTCAGTTTCTGAGGAGTGCACTTGCAGAATCAACACAGCTGTGGGAATGAGGAATGTGGCTTCCAGGACTCAATACTGGGCCAGGCCCATAGTGCAGTGAAGCCACCTGGATCCCACCTGGCTAACCACTGTCTGAACCTCTGCCCTGGCAGCTTGAAACATGTTGGGCACGTGTGTATGCCCACCCCAAATCCCAATGGGATGGAGAAATGGGGAACAAGGACTGTGATGGGATCAAACCCCACTAGGGGAGATGCCTTCTTTCTCTTGATCTCTCTCTGTCTCTCTCTCTCTCTCTCTGGTGAGTGCATGTGCCCTCTGGCAGTTAAAAAATAAATAAATAAAAGAACTCAGTACTCTTTATTTTCTCCATCTTGACATTTCAAAAGAGTAGTCTTCCCAGATTTTCCTCTAGGGGGCAGCCAAGGACTACCACAGGATTAAAGGACTGGGAGGAAGTTGGGAGGAATTCAACTAAGGACTGCCAACAGCTGTGTTGACATTTTTAACTTGGTGACACATTTTTCTTCCTAGTGGTTCAAATATCCCACCTTGCATTTCTCTTATTTCATAGAAATAAGTATATTTTGAACGCATCAAGAAAACAATTTCAGTGGAATGTGGTGTCAAGACCCTGGTGATGGTGATGTAGCTCGAAAATAATATTTAGGGCCAGGCAGCTGGGTCTGACATGGCCAGCTATGTGGTTTGAGTCCTGAACCTGGCAGTTTAAAAATCACACCACACACGTAAAAAAGAGTCATGAGAAAAGACTTGAATAGTTTAACTTAATCATGCTTAAATACAATAGAAATGTCAGCATTATGATGGATAAAGTATATCAAATGTGTCTCTAGCATCAATGGGAATAATCTGGCTAAGAGACTCTGCAGCCAGGCAGCCCTGGGTATGAATCCGGACTTGGGCATGTGTAGACTGGGATGATTTACATCATGTTGCTGAGGCTCTGCCTTCCTCTCTCTAAAATGGGAGGATAAGATCTGTTTCATAATGTGTTTTGATGAAAGGGAAATAAGAATATACACTCAGGGGACCAGCAGCTGGCATGATGGTTGAGGTGCTGGACACTCCCACGTGGCTGACCATGGTTTGAGTCCCAGACTTGGTGGCTTGCTTTCTCACTTTCCCTCTCTCTCTTTGTGTCTCTCTCTGGTCAAATTAAAATGAATGAATGAATGAATAAAAATAAATAAATAATTCTTAAAAAAAAAAAAGAATATACACGCAGGACAGTGTGTATGCACTCAATACGTTGTAGCTCGAAAATAATATTTAGGGCCAGCTTGTGACATGGTGGTTAAGCCAACTGAAGTCCACTTGGTCGACTGCAGGGTTTGAGTCCCAGACCCAGAAGTTTGAAAAAACACCAAGACATGTATGCCTGCATGCCCAAAATCCCGAGAGGAGAACAGAGGAGAAGACTAGGGTATGGCCATCTCTTCTCAGGAGGAAGGGGGTGCTCTCTTGCTCTTCCCAGCAAACACAGGTACTCTATGGCAATAAAATAGTAAAATGATAATGGAGCAGCAGGTGGCATGGAGGTGAAGGCAGCTGGGTCTGACATGGCCAGCTATGTGGTTTGAGTCCTGAACCTGGTAGTTTGAAAATCACACCACACACGTGTGTGTGTGCATGCCCAAAATCCCAAGGGGAAGAATGGAGGAGAAGGGACTGTGGTATGGCCATCCTCCCTGGGGGATGATTTCTCACTTTCTCTCTCTCTTTCTAGTGAGTACTAGCACCCTATAGCAAAACCAGAAACTAAAACTAATAATAATTTTTAGTTTCTAAAAGTATCAGCAACCTTTGCAGAAAGTACCATTCTATATGGACGACATTAACCATTTCAGCCCATACAGGAAAAACTGCCTGCATACACACACCTAGTGTGGGAGAAAAGAGAAGAGAGGTGAACTAGCCCCAACTGCTAATGGCCTGTAATTGCCTTTCAGAGTCTCTTTAGCAATTTAGCTGTTCCCAGGAGACAGGTAAACAATAGGTGGGGCACAGCAAACACACCTTGACTATGGGTCAGAAGAGCATCCTGAGGCACCTGGCCAGCCACCCAGTGACTAACCCCACAGGAAACGCAAACCTCTCTGCATGAGCGCCCCTGCATCTCGGAACACCTGACAGAGGAAACTCATGCTTAAGTCTGAGTACACACCCAGGCACAGTCATTCCTGAATATGGAATCATCGCGGACAGCCCTGAGAGCAAGCTGCCGGTGCTTTTCAAAATATTCTGAGAGCAAAACAGACTCGCCTTTCTCCGAGGCCTCAGCCCTTCTTACTTCCCACTGGTTCTACTTTCACGATCATCATCCCATTTTCCGCTCCATGTCACTCCTCTGGGACTTCTCATGGACCATGTCACCGTCCCAGGGATCACCCATCAAGCCTTTCACGGAGTTCCGTGACTGGTCTATCTCTAACAGCCTTTCCTCCATCCCAGAAGAGCCAAACATACTCAGAGCCACCCCTAGGAACGGGTTGCACCCAGAACTGCCCCTGCTAAGGCAAGGCTCCCAAGGTCCATTCTTCAACTGCAGATGGTCTCTCCATCTCTTCAACTTTATGGGGGAGGGCCTTCAAAAAGGTCATGGGAAATGCATAGTATTGAAAGAGTACACATGGATTCAGAATGTTTGCACTGACATAAACTCGTGCTTTAATTTCATTCTGAAGTCCCTTGGTAGCTCCTGCCGAACCAGTTATCTGACTGGCAAGCTCTCAGCCCTGCCTCATTGGGAGGAGCACCTCCCTCCCTTGCCCTCTGACCTCCTTAATCGGCTCTGCCACCTGGAGGCACCTGGGTGCACATGGTTCCTCAACAGTGCCCCACATCGTGGGTGGCATCATCGCCCTGACTCACGGTGGCGGGCTTCAGGAGCTATGGCAGCCACCTCTCGTGACTGGTCTGTTTCTTTCCCAATTGTCCCCAGGTACCCAACCCATCTCTGCGTCACTCATCACCTTAGCCCATGCAATCAAGCCCTTTACCCTCTCTCGAGCCCGCCTCCCAGTTCCTCTCCCTTTCTCGTCTTCCTTCTCCCTACTGCCTTCCCCTGGCTTGGAAAATGTTTCTGGCCCTTCCCAAGACCAAGCCCTATCGCTGTGCTTTGGTCCCATTCCATCTCACCTCCTGGGTCTCTCTAGCAAATGTCCCTCCCCTCACTGTTGACATCTTCCTTCCCCTTCCTCTCCCGTCCCGTACCCTTCCTTTCTCTTCCTCTTCCCCTTCCCTCCCCTACGTATGTGCACAGTATTCTTCACCTGAACCTAAAGTCTTGCTTTGAGTTGTTCTTGCTCAAACTAACACCTTTTTTCTTTCTGAACTTCATAAGAAAAAAAAAAAAGTCTACACCTGGCCTGTTTTTCTTATTGCTCTCTTTCTTCTCAACCCGCTGTGATCGCTCCCTTGTGTCTTCGTTGCCAAATCTAAAAATCATCTTTTCCACTTGAATCTTGTCTGACCTTGCAGCCTTTCAGACTGTTTTTCTCCACTTATTGTTTTATTAAAATTTACTGCATCACATGTGTGCTCACTGGAAGGACAGAGAGAGGGAAGGTGAGAAAGCACTTCCCTGGGGGATGGCCACACCACAATCTCTTCTCCTTCATTATCCTCTCAGGATTCAGGGCATGCACACACATACACATGGCATGTGTTTTCAAGCTGCTGGGCCTAGGATTTGAACCACATAGTCAGCCATGTAGGATCCACCATGCTATCCACTGGGCCCATTCAAATCCCTTTTGAGATTGGTTCCTTCCTTTGTTAGCACGATCCCTTTTTCTTCGGTTTTCTTTTAACCTCCCTGGCCAACCTCTCCTTGCCATTCTCCAAGTCCCCTCTTGACAGATCTCTTAGATGCTGGGTTTGCCCAGGGCTTTTTCCTCTGCGGGCCAGATCTCAGGACTGCAGCCACCTCTGCCCTCTAGGACAGCCTCCTGACCTTTGCCTTCTAAGACTGGATTTCCACCTACAGCTGACAGCCCAGCATCAGGACAGAGACCTCTCACTCCTCCCTCCCTGTCTAACCAGTTCCTCTCCTTTGCAAGCTGTCTCAGGACACAGAAGGCCCTGCTCTTGGCCTGACTCGTCCTTGCCTTATATGAGCAAAATCCTCTGCCCTCAGCCCAGGGGCACCTGCTCCCCTTGCTCCCCTCTACTGCAGTGCCTCCATGGAGAGTGCTCTTTGTCTCTCGTCTAGACGACTGGCAGCTAACTAGTCTTCCTCCTGCCTCTGATCTCACTTCTCCAAATTATTTGTCACACTGTCTACAAAGGTACACTCTCAGGACACATGGCAGCCCATGCCACCACCTTCCTCCAAACCTTCAGGGGTTTCCCAACACTGGTATGACTCAGACTCTTTGGAGTGAGTGTTCAAAGCCCTCCCTGGGCTGATAAACTGCTCTCCTCTGCCCCAGCCTCACCTCCTAGCCTGTCTCTTGAGAACCTGGCCTTCCTGTCTTAAGCATCTTCCTTGCGCTGTGCACACCTTCACTCCTCGGTGTTTCTGCTTACACCATTCCATCTGCCTGGCTTTCCTTTCCTTTTAGAAATACCCCTCACCCTTCAAGACTTGAGGCAATTTTTTTTAAAGGTTTTTGCCATGGAATGTGTGTACTTGCCAAAGAGGAGAGAGACAGAAAGTGAGTGAGAGGGAAAGTGAGAAGTAACGCCCCAGGTGAGATGGCCAGGCTGCAATCCCTTCTCCTCCATTCTCCTCCTGGAATTTCAGATGCACACCTGCCAGGAGTAGTTCTCAAGCCATTGGGTCCAGGACATGAACCATGGTCAGCATGTGGGAGTCCAGCACCTTAACGACCACCCCATCAGCTGGCTCCAGTGTGAAGGATATTTTCTTACCTCTCTTCTACACATTAAATTGAACACATTATCCTTCCACCACACCTGGCTTAGACCTCTGTCATGTCACTATGTTTAGCGGACAGGGACAGATCCCCATGACTAGGCCCCATTCCTTCTAGGTTGAGTCAATGCCTTGTTTTCCCAGCAGCCCACAGACCCTCAGAGCGCCTTTCACGGCAGGTCCTGGGCACTCAGGACAGCGACATACTCTATTACCAGCTTCCGTGTGTCTGTTTCCTCACTTTTTTTTTTTTTGCTATAGGGCACGTGCGCTTGCCAGAGAGACAGAGAGAGACAGAGAGACAGAAAGCAAGAAATCACCCCCCAGGGAGGATGGCCACATCGCAATCCCTTTTCCTCCATTCTCCTCTCAGGATCTTGGGCATGCACGCACACGCGCCCGGCGTGAGTTTCAAGCCACCGGGTCCGGGATGCAAACCGCGGTCAACTACATGGGAGTCCAGCGACATAGCCATTATGCTAACTGCTGGTCCCCCTTACTTTTTTTTTCTTTCCAACCCCAAAAGGAAAAATACCACCACTACTGCCTCCAGAGAGTCTGCCTCTCACAGGGATCTTTTCAATATAAATAGCTGATTTAGTTGACCCCTCACATCTTACTTCTCAAATGTCCTTTATTATTTATTAGTTATTGGAGAGGTTTCTGCTATAGGGCGCGTGCACTTGCCAGAAAGACAGAGACAGAAAGCGAGAAATCACCCCCCCGGGGGGATGGTCATGCCACAATCCCTTCTCCTCCATTTTCCTCTCGGGATCTTGGGGACACACACACACACACGCACCCGGTGTGAGTTTAAGCCACTGGGTCCAAGACTCAAACCACGGTTGACTACATGGGAATCCAGTGACATAGCCATTACGCCAACTGCTGGTCCCCTTTATTCGTTATTTTTTATAGAATTATTTAATTTTATTATTATTTTGAATTTCCTACGGGGCACGTGCACTCACCAGAGACAGAGAGGAAAAGTGAGAAAGCAAGCTGCCAGGTCCAGGACTCAAACCGTGGCTGGCATGTGGGAGTCCAGAATCTTAAACCACAGACCACCCGCACACTTGCCCCAATGTCCTTTATTTTGAAGTTGAGCAGTTCCTCCCGTCAGCCCACCTGGCTAGCATGTGTGTTCTTTCCTGATTTCCAGTTTGCTGACGTGGCCGTCTTACCTTAGCTGGGATCTTCGCCGCGTGGTTCTCCAGGATCAGCCTTTTCAGGTGCAGAACCCACAGGCGTTTGTCTTGCTGGGATTTGGCCTAGCAAGGTAGATTCAGAGAGTCAGACAACTCGAACGTCCACCACACACGGACACAGCTATTCCTACAGCCCTCTGATGGGGGGCGGGCATGCACAGAGCGGCCAGGAGGCCTGGAAAGGCTGCCTGCCCACATCACTCATCCCTGTCCTGTACCTGCACTATGTCACCTGTCCTCACAGGGCTCTGATCTGTGTCACTCATCATCATGGGGAGCCTCACAGCACCTGATCTGGGTCACTTATCACCACGGGCTGGAGAAAGGGTTCGCTGTCCTTGATCTGTGTCACCTGTCATCTAGGGGTCTGATCTGAGTCACTCATCATGGGGAGGGCTTGTCATGCCTGATCTGTGTCACTCATCATCATGGGCGGGGCCTCACCATATCTGCACTGTGTCCCTCATGGGGGACTCACTATACCTGCGCTGTGTCCCTCATGGGAGGCTCACCATACCTGCACTGTGTCCCTCACGGGGGGCTGCTCACCATACCTGCACTGTGTCCCTCACAGGGGGCTGCTCATCATACCTGCACTGTGTTCCTCATGGGGGGCTGCTCACCATACCTGCACTGTGTCCCTCACGGGGGGCTCCCTCTACCTG
The DNA here is from genome assembly GCF_000334495.1 of Tupaia belangeri chinensis. NCBI lineage: Eukaryota > Metazoa > Chordata > Mammalia > Scandentia > Tupaiidae > Tupaia > Tupaia belangeri. Next base: position 5,950,834 of record NW_006159444.1, read on the forward strand.
CGCTGTGTCCCTCATGGGGGGCTCACTATACCTGTGTTGTGTCCCTCACGGGGGGCTCACCATACCTGCACTGTGTCCCTCATGGGGCGCTCACCATATCTGCACTGTGTCCCTCACGGGGGACTCATTATACCTGCGCTGTGTCCCTCACGGGGGGCTCATCATACCTGCACTGTGTCCCTCATGGGGGGCTCACTATACCTGCACTGTGTCCCTCATGGGGGGCTCACTATACCTGCACTGTGTCCCTCATGGGGGGCTGCTCACCATACCTGCACCATGCCCGTCACCGGGGCTCACCTGCACTGTGTGCTGCAGCTTGGGGTTCTTGTAGTGGAAGACACTGAAGCTGAGCGGCTCTTTGGGAATCACTTCCACAAGCATGAGGTTGCCACACTGGACAGAGAGAGCAGAGGTGAGGGACACACAAAGGGGAATGAAGGAGCCCCGGCCCTGCCCTTGACGCACGTTCACACCTACCAGGATGTGTGCTTTGTATGTAAACGTGTCATCCCTCTTCTTCGTGATCAGAAGCAGCTTGTCGA
>NW_006159444.1:5951409-6014082 GCF_000334495.1 Tupaia belangeri chinensis
CGCTCGTTCTTGGCCCGCTGGATGCGGAAGGTGCCCTCGAGCACGAGCTCCCCGTAGCTGGTCAGGTCGGGCCCCTTCCAGTTGGTGAGCAAGCTCTGGATCTCCTGGGGAAGGGACATCCCGTGGGATTAAATGGGAAGGGAAGGCAGGCGCCAAGGACGCAGTGGCTTATGTGTGGAGCCTCAGAGATGGTGACTGAGGGACACGGGAGGCCTTGGGGGACTCAGATTTTAACTTGGGTCATCCAAGGGTCTACGAGCAAGCTCTGGGCTTAAAAGTCACAAGGTACCTTCTCTTACACAGCCACACTAAACGATGACCGGGATCATCGGTGTCCGACCTTTACCCAGGCCGACGAGATGAAGACCGTGATGAACGATATTCGAGCAGCCTTAGTGGTTGACGTGGAAAACAGTAACGTGGTGCCCCGGCGGCACTGCCAGGCCCTGGCACTGCGGCTCACCTGTAACCGGACGGCGTGCTCGTGTTTCCGCTTCATGTCGTTGATGTGCCAGGCTACTCGCTGCATCGTGTCGATAGCATCCAGCACCACATCATAGCCTTCTGTATCCTTGTCAAGGTGATTTTCTATTTCCTTAAAAAACAATAAAAAGAAGTGAATTCTTTTTCATTTTATCTTATATAGCCAATGAAACAAATAGTTATTTCTTTGATTAGTTCCTTTGATTTTATTTTTGCTTATTTATTCACAAACTATCATTGTTTCTTAGGATTCTGTAATTACTTACCAGAAATATTAGCAACAAAGCAATAAGATAGAAATAAAGACAAGGCTATAAAAAAAAGGTAGATTAGAATTCCAGAATGAGGGGATAAAATAGGGCATGCACACAGGCCACGAAGTCGCACAGATCTATTATAGCTATTATCATAGATATGAGACTTCATTTTATAGCTGCAGAGTTCTGAGCTTCCTGGTGACCAATGCGACATAGTTCTCATTCTTACAAGACTTAATATTTAATAATCTCAAAAACACAGTCGCCATTTTTCTCAAAAAGATACCTTTGTAGTAAGTGCAAGTCCAGGTAGTCAAGGCTTTATGGCCCAGAAGTCCAGTAAAGACAGTCAGTCACTAGACCGAGAATCACGTGGTTCTAGAACATGACCTTCTAGTTGCATTAGTACCTACCTTAGCACCGCAGTGCCACCATCCCAGGGAGGAGGGACAGGGACACCGCCTCTACTATTTTATTTTTGCTTTTAACATTTTTCCAGAGAAAGGGAAACAGAAAGCACCCCCCCCCCGTGGGGGATGGTCACACTGCAGTCCCTTCTCCATTTCTCCGTCCTTTTAGGAATTTGGGCATGCACACCCACATGCCTGGCATGTCTTTTGAGCCACTAGACCCAGGACTCAAACTGTCCAGTTGGCCATGTGATATCCAGTTCGTGTACCCTCAGGCCACAGGCTGGCCCCTGCAGAGGCGATAGTCTACAGGGATGCTAAGCCCAGCTCAGAGATCGTCCACCACCGTCCTTGCCCTTCTCAGCCCCTTCTGTTTGCGTTTACATGAAACCTATGACAAACAGCTTTCTCTCCCAACTGCCTACTGAAAGCAGGAATCACGGAAATAAAACCAGGTTAAAAAAATCTGCTTTTCATTTAGAGGCTAAATCCCTGCCTAAGACTGTCACTGCACGGTGCGAGGCACCCCTAAGCTCTATCGGAATCAGAGCTAAAATGAATCTTTTGACTTGGCAGTTGTCGATGGGGCTGCAGGCCTAGAATATAAATATCTCTTAATTCCTCAAAGCAGATTAGTCAGTTGTAAAGTATGAATGTGGAAAACGTTTCCATATGTTCACAGCTTTTTCTGGTATTTTCCCCCAAACTTAATACACACACACACACACACACACACACACACACACACACACACTCCCCATTCCCCAGAAAGAGTGCCAGTGGGGCAGAAACTTACATGCAAGAGGAGGTGATACTTGAGAATCCGCTGAACCGGTTTCAACAGATAGGACCCGAGAGGCAGCGAGTGTCTCAGGGTCTCTTGGCGTTCCCGGAAGAACTTGGCCAACATCTTGTTCCTCATGCACTCTGTCAGCACAGCCACTGACCTGCAAGACGAGTGAGGATGGCGACATGAACGGGGATGCACGACACGGGTGCTCGATACCATGCCAGCCCAGGTGTGAACACCCTCACATGAGTCTACTGAGCTACAGCGTAGCCAGAGCTAGAGCCAGACTAGCATGTCTTTGGGCAAGCCAGAAAAGCGGTGCCCCTCTGGGGGGTGAGTATGAAAGAGGCGCTGTACCCCGTGGAAGTAGCTCCACAGGCTCCCGGCATCTAGACAGCGAGTTCCTTTCCTCTAGATGTGGCGCTGCGCTGGGGCACATGGCAGGCGATAACAGGGTCTGAGTTGGATCTTAGCCCCCAGTGCATCCCTTCTGGGTCCCTGTGCCCGGTCACATTGCATGTCTGCCTTCAGCTTCCTCGGATTAGCACCTTTGTACTAAAGTAATAAGGGGCACCTCCTTTTTCTCCTTGAATTTTGTTACATGAGTGAAAGAGAGAGAGAGAGAGAGAGAGAGAGAGAGAGAGAAAACCTTAACATGGTCTTGATGCCCCGATCCACACCCAGCTTCATCCAGCTCTCATGTACATCTCAGGGAGGTTTCCAGACTCCAACCTGGAACCTTCCCATGGGGGTCGGCCTTGGAGAACACTGTGTTTTACTGCTATGCCACCATCGGGGCCCCAGGGACTCCTTCCTGCCTGTCAATCTAGCCCTCTGCCAGGGCATCTGCACCCCCTTTGCTGGTTACCTCTGTAATGCACAAACTGCCCTTGGAGACCACCTCCCATGGTTAACGCCCCTTTGAGCATCTTTGCACGGATGTCCTTTCCACCTCTAAGAGGTTCTCCTGATTCTAAATATAGCTTCTGAGAAGGCTAGATTCATGCCTTACGGAGTATGCCTTACTGCAGGGTTTTGGAAAAGTGAGTTCGGGGATGGACAGTGGTGCAACGGTAATGCAACACTCCACTAGCCTTACCACATGGGAAGGATCCAAGTTCATGTCTGGAGACCTCCCTGAATGCAGGGAGCATGCATGGGACCATAACTCGGGGCCTAGCATCAAGACCCTGCTGGGGCTACCTCTCCTTCTCCCTCTCTCAAGTTAATTCATTTATTTCTTCCACAAGCAAGAGATGGGGGAGTAGTGTGCAAAACAGAGAGAGAGAGACATACACACACACAGAGAGATACTGATTAAAATTCCTTTTCCAGTCCAGCTTGTACAAAGGCAGGGAGGACATCCCCAAACATCGTAAGGGATGCTGGAAGCAATGCTCATATCTGGTACATAAAGCAAGCTAAAGGGGCCAGCAGGTAGCATCGTGGGTGGAGCACTGGACTCCCACATGAAAAATTGCAGTTCAAGTCCCAGACCTGGCAGCTTGCTTTCTCACCCCTCTCCTCCCCCCCCACCACCCTCCTCTGGTCAAATTAGAAAGTAGTAGTAATAAATAAAATTAAAATAATTCTTTAAAAAAAAAAAAGGGGAAAAAAAGTTAAAGGTTTGTGCAGTCGCACACATACATTAAAATGGCACATGTAGAAATAATTCCAGTCCTTCCCTCCCTGATTCAGTAATGTGTTGTCAGGGTTAATGAAGAAACTCAGAGCCAAACGACACACCAAGATTCCTTCACAAGCAGTTAAAGGGAAGTCTCATAATTGGGCCATCAGAACCCATTTTGTGCCCATCTGCTTTGAGAAAAACCTGCTCAAACTGAAGTCCTTTCTTGAAACTCTCTACAAGTAACCTGGGACCGCCTTTGAGGTTCCTTAGTCACAGGTGGCTTCCCGGCAGCCCTGTGGACACTGAAAATTGAGCTCTTGCTCAAGGGTGAGAACCAGCCATGCTGGGAACACACTGAACTCCAGGTTCCCAGAAGTCTCTGTGCAGGCAGCTGAGGACAAGGACCTGCCGGTTCCTGCCCCTCCCTGGGGTTGGGGGGCGTGGAAGGGCCCTGCGCCTCCTCACAGTGAAATCGCTGGGGCGTGACTGGTATGAAGAAAGGGGACACCTGTCAAGGTGTGTGGCGACATTTCGTATCAGCAGCCTGGATCCAAAGGGGGAAGGAAAATTGTCTGATGGGCTGAAACACCTGTCTCTCCTGGCTTTTCACACTGGAGAGAGGAAACCGTGGGCCTCAAGAAATAAACAGGCTGGAGACAGGACGAGAGAAAATATTTCTCTACGAGTATGAAAACCGCACAACGGGGCAAGACCCGGACACGCTTTCTTTTCTGAGAACACCTTTGGAGCATCTCTCTGCTGACACGTTTCATGTGAAAGTCAGACTCTACATAAAAAAAGAAAGAAATCAAGCAAATTTTCAAAACCCACTTTCTCCAGGAAATTGCCCTTGGCTATCCTCACTGACACAGTACCCCTGACCTCACGTCCTTAGCATCTACTACGTGTTACTGAGTTTGTCCTACACTCATTCACGTTTATTTCTTTACTCTTTTAAATTTTTAGTTTTTAGTTTGCTATAGAGTGTGAGCTCTTGCAGGAGAGAGACAAAGAGAGAGAGAGAGAAAGAGAAAGAGAGAAATCGCCCCCTTGGGAGATGGCCATGCCACGGTTCCTTCTCCATTCTCTTCTTAGGATCTTGGGCACGCCTGCATGGGTACCCGATGTGACCTTCAAGCGGACAGGTCCAGGACTTGAACCATGCAGCCATGTGGGATCCAGTGCCTTAATCTCCACACCACCTGCCGGTTCTATTTGCTCTTTTCTAACTTGTATTTTCCAGTACTGCATTTTGTTGGATTCTGACCCTCAGAAGAATATCAACTGCCTAAAGGCAAGGCATGAGGGGTTCCTATTTCCTGTTATACCCACGTACACAGGAACGCACCTGAATGGCTTTCTCTCTCTCTCTTAAAAAGATTTATTTAATTTCATGTATTCTTCTTACTATTATTTTAATTTGCTATAGGGGACATGCACTCACCAGAGAGAGAGAGAGAAAGAGGAAGTGAGAAAGCAAGCCACCAGATCTAGGACTTGAACCGTGGTCAGCCATGTGGGAGTCTAGTGCCTGAACCACCACACCATGTGCTGGCTTCAACAGGCTCTCATAGATGGTCTTGAACCAATCATTTTGTTCTGAAGTAGCTTAGCATACAAAAAGGCAGCCCTGATTTTGTACTCTTTTTTTTTTTTTTTCAGGGAGTCAGAATAGCATTAGAATGTTATTTCTTCCAAAGACGGGCTTATAATGAAACTTGCCCAGAATTCCCCAAACAAGCCTCTCCATTGTTTCAGATTCTGATAATCAGGGTAGGAGCTGTCGCTTTTTCAGGGTCTGAATGTTTTTTACTGCCCTCGGGAAGTTTTGTGCAGGAGCTGCCTGGTTCTGTGATTTCTCAGAGGTAGGGTAGGGTGCAAGCTGGTTTCTCACTTAAGGACCACGAGATTTAGCGGGAGTACCCCACGACCTCCTGCCACCTTCAGCACTGAGGGGGAAGCAACAGTGGGAGAGAGAAAATGGCGGAAGAGCAAGGGTAACCCAGGGGTGGCTCTGGAGATAAGAGTATGTGATGAATGCTCGGATATGCATGTGGGCTGTCTGCTGTTCTTTTTGTATGGAGATAGGGGAGGGGAGGGTCCAGAAAAAAATAAAGCATGGCTGGCCACCAACCACATAAATGACCATGGCACAATATCCTGACCACTATTTAGAGGAGAATAAAACCCTCAAGGGAAAGTATTTTGTCATCGTTGTTTTTTATTTTTTTTGGAGAGATTTTTGCTATCGGGCGTGTGCGCTTGCCAGACAGACAGAGAGAGACAGAGAGACAGAGAGACAGAAAGCAAGAAATCACCCCCCCGGGGGGATGGTCATACCGCAATCCCTTCTCCTCCATTCTCCTCTCGGGATCTTGGGCACGCACGCACACACGCCCGGCTTGAGTTTTAAGCCACCGGGTCTGGAATGCGAACCGCGGTTGACTACATGGGAGTCCAGAGAGATAGCCATTAAGCTAACTGCTGGCTCCCTTGTCATTGTATTTTTGAATCTCTGGCTTCACAGCCCTTTTAATCCCAGCTGGCTTTCTGGGACTATCCTGAACGGAGGGGAACTGGGAGTATTAGTTCTACCCCCAACGGCACTCGGGGTGCAGCCTGCTGGCTTCTCTGCTAGATAGCTCCCTCCACCTCCGTCTCCTGAGGAATTTGTCTCTACAAAGGCTATCTACTGGGTGGGCAGAAAAGTCACAATGCATTTTTGCATAGACAAATCGTCAGTCATGACTTTTCTGACCACCTGGTACATAGTACAAAACCTCGCTAACTCCCCTCTTCCTGGCTGGTCCCTAAGACAACTCAAGGTCTACTCATCATGTGGATAAGAAGGAATAAAAAGACCTGGTGGGGGTTGGGTGTGATGATTAGAAAGCTTCAGAAACAAGGGGCTGGCAGGTGGTGTGGAGGTTAAGAGTGCTGGACTCCCACATGGCAGACCGCAGTTCGACTCCCGGACCTGGCAGCTTGCTTCTCTCTCTCTCTCTCTTTCTTTCTCTCTCTCTCTTGCTCTCACTCTTGCTCTCCCTCTGTCCCTCTCTGGTCAAATTAAAATAAATAAATGAAGTTAAATAAAATAATTCTTTAGAAAAAAAGAAGAAAGCTTCAGAAGCGATACAAGGATGTCATCGCATGAGGTCTGAGGTTGGAGAAACCTCTGTCCAAGTCCTAGCTAGGCCCTTCGTCAGCCATGACTGTGGTAGAATCAACTGACCTCTCACAGCCTCACTCTACAACAGGGATGGGGCAGGGGTGATGAACTAGCACTTGTTCAACCTGCCAGGTGCTAGGCACTGAGGCCAGGGGCTAGCTTTTCTGAATCTCTCCCTATCTCTGGATGGCTGTGACAGTTAAATTCAACCACTTGCATTACAGCATTTAACACCGTGCTTAGAAATCAGTAAGTGCCTGATAAATGTCTTGGGGAGGAAAAAAAAAAACCCTACAGTTTTGGCCCATTGCCCTGGGCCTGACTAACTTACTAGAATAGTCAACATATTGTCCAGGGTGTTCCTTAACTACCAACCTTTGCTGATGTTTCAGAGTTTGAATGTTTTCTTGTCCTCAGGAAGAAGTTTTGCCATCACTCATAGCATAAGCAAACCTGAAGCAATGACCAGGTGAGATAAAGAATCCCCTTTTCTCACCTAGGCCTATCAGGATCTGTCCCTCCTCTGAACTCCATAAAACCTACCTAGTTCATAGACCGGATATAGTGAAACAGAACATATGTCCTCCCCAGCTAGGTTACACAACCGCACTAGCCTAGCAGTGCTTCCCAGACTCTTAAACACATGGCACAGAGGAAAGGGCTGGCAGGCGTGGCTCACAGCCTGACGCGACGGGCTCACTCGGCTTTCCTTTGAAGACACCTAGCAATCATTTTGGTCTCTTTCATTCTTTCTTTCTTTCTTGTTTGTTTTGTTTTTTTGCCATAGGGCAAGTGTACTCACTAGAGAGAGACAGGGAGAGGGAAAGGGAGACATCATCTCCCCAGGGGGATGGCCATGCCACATCCCTTTTCCTCCCCTCTTTTCCTGGAATTTTGGGCCTGCACACACACATGCCCAGCATGATTTTCAGGCCAATAGGTAGGGGACTTGAACTGTGCTAGGCCACATGGGAGTCCAGTGTCTTAACTATTATACAACTTACTGGCGTCTGTTTTGACCTCTCAAAAAAAAATTTTTTTTTTGTTATTATTATTCCCTTATTTAATTTGAATTGCTATTATTATTTATTTTTTAATTTGACCAAAAGGACAGAGAGAAAGAGCGAGTGAGAAAAGAGGAAAGTGAGAAAGCGAGCCACCAGGTCTGGATTTGAACCGCAGTCAGCTATGTGGGAGTTCAGCACCTTAACCATCACACTACCTGCCGGCCCCCTCAAAACTCTTTTACACTTTTTCCCTGCACTGGCTCTGCTGGGAGCTGCAAAGCCCAGAGGGATGGATAATGTCTGTAATCTGTTCTCATTGCATTTTGTGCTTTCCCCAGACTACTCAGCACAGCCCAGTAAGTCATTCCCCACAATCACACACATCGGGCCCGCTGACTTGCACCGGCAGGAAGTGAACTAGAGGCCTCTGCCCGCTCCCGGTCCGTACCTTGGATAGTTAGTGCAATACTGGGTATAAATGTGGAACTCTTCACTCTGCAGGAAACAAGAGAGACTTTTATCAACACTCATTATATAACAATAAAAAGCAACCGCATTGAGGCCTTTAAACTGTTCTTTCTAATCACATTGTCCTGTCTCCCAAGTCCATGGCAATCAACTCTGCGTATCTGTCTGCCTTATTTTCTACCTATAACCCATCGACTTAAACTCATTTGAGGCCACTAAACCTTTCTTGTGCATCTGGCATGTTACAGTGAATCTGACGACACACAGGAAGAGGATGGGAACAAAGTTTCTGTCCCAGGCTGCTCACCGCCCTCCAATGGAGATGCCAAGTGGGACAAGAATACATGTTAAGCAGATAATTAAACATCTCATGGTAAGAACTTGCTTGAAGTCTGTTCAGGACATGGGGAAGCTGCTGTGCACGTCTGAGTCCTCGCACATGCAGCTGTCTTCTCTGTCCGCTCTCGCCTTCCTCACCGACGAGCCACTCTGCAAACCCCTGCACAGCGTTCAGGCGTCATTCCTTCCCAGGAGCCTTCCTAGAGCTCTCCTGATGAGCCAGCAGCTCCTACTCTGGAGCTCCTCAATCCAATCCTTATCTCTCTTGCAGCATTTACCAAATGGCTGTGATGTTTCTGTTCTCTCTCCGTCTCCCACACTGAGCTTCAGGGTAGGGCCATTCTCATTGCTCATTGGCCCAGCATGTTTGTTTAACTACTAAATCTTCCTCTCTCCTACTAAACTGAAAGTTATTAGCATGCCCCCCTTTATTCATGATAGAGCACATGTTTCAAAGAGAGAGAGAGAGAGAGAGAGAGAGAGAGAGAGAGAGAAAGAGAAAGAGAAAGAGAGAGAGAGAGAGAGAGAGAGAGCGAGAGCACTCCCCAGTGGGGCCCATCACCCTGTCATCCTCTTCCTAAGTCCTCCCTCCATCAGGATCATGGACACAAGGGGGCATGCCCCGTGTGCTAGTACCAGGGCTGAGCTTCGAACCCCAGTCAGCCATAGAGATCTGGCTTCCTCTGCGAAGGACTTCTCCTCTGTGCTACAGGGCCAGCCCAGAAACAAAATTTTCTAAGCACGGGATCCAAGTCTACTACCCATCTGTATGCGTCTACTATGGCAGCCAGGCCTCCAGGATGGCCAATGCTGGGCTAGTAGCTGAGGGTTCTGAACACTGGCTGGGATCATAATCTGGTTCCTTCAAATCTTCTTACTTTCATGGCTATCTTAGTCTTTCAATGCTTAGTCTATATTATTAGATATCAGGAAAGAGGAAGTTAATATTCTACTCATTGAAAGATAATTTTTAAGAGATCGAATCATGCCTTCTGCGTACATTTAATATGAACACCATCAAAGATTTTATTTAACCCATTTAATTAATGAAGAAAGCAAGAAGATGGGATCACAGGAGAAATAAAAGCATCACACCTAAACAGGTCAATGTGGGTGCTGAGAGGAATTTACCAATAGATCCCAAACTGGCTTTCTCTGTGCGGTAGGAAAAGAAAGCAGTCCTCCTTTATGGAATTTATTTGCAGGTGGAGGATCATTGATATCAGTACCAGTTATCTGAACTGTACAGAGTTCTAAAATACTCAAGGACAATACACAGGCTGTGAAACGGTACTATTTCCTAGCTAATTATTCCTTTTTTATTAGCCAGAATCTCTGAAAAAGGACCTTCCTTGTATTAACTACCAGTTACCCTACAGTCTGTGATCTGCATGGGAAAGGCGGGATAAGTGCTTGATTTTTTTCCTTTAATTTCCCAAGTAATACATCAGTTCACTAGCATCCTGCAAACTGACCAGTTTGGTTTAATATCATTGTAAATTCATGAATATAAACATGCATAATGAATTTCAATGGTTTTCAGTTAATTATCTTTACTGAAATGCAAATTAGCCCATCTGCTGGCCAGCAGGCTCCAGCCTCTCCATTGTCACAGGGGACCTGCCCTATGTCTTTGGTAGTTTCTTTGTCTTCCAGTCTGACAAGATTTCCAGACCATGGTGTATTTCCTGCCCCACACTCTGTTCTTTACAGAAACTAGTTGGAGACAGAGTCTGAGAATCCGGAATGCTGTGACCAAGCTCATCACTATTTCCAGGCCTTTTCACGGGCAGAGTTCAGAATATGGTGTTTTTCAAAGAATAGAAGACTACTTATAATTCTGTTTCAGGACATTTTTAATTAGACAGTCTTTTTTTCTTAGTTTGCTATAGGGTGTGTGTGCTTGCTGAAGAGAAACACAGAGAGAGAGATAAGGAGAGAGGGAAAGTAAGAAATCACCCTACAGGGGAGGGCCACACTGCAATCCTTTCTCTTCTCTGGATTTTGGGCATGAACGCACATGTGCCTGGTGTGTTTTTCAAGCTGCCAGGTCTGGGACTCGAACCGTTCACTTGACCATGTGTGATCCAGCCATCTGAACCTCCACACCACCAGGTGGCCCTAGACAAGCATCCTTACATCTATCTGTATGTTCTGTCTCCTAACAATGCCAAGTCTCCATGACACTAACCTAAAGACCTCATTGCTTCATCCCCTACATGCTTGATAACTTTGGAACAGCAGAGGGTCACCCTCAGTAGCAGCATTGCTGAAGCAGTTGGAGATCTGCTATATCTCACTCAGAGCGCTATTTTCAAATCAATTGGAACTCCTGATCCCCTGTGTGGTTGTGCCACCAACCGGATATACAATTAATTTCATTTTGCTTTTAATTTTGGGAAATTCGTTTTGTTTTAAAGAATGTCTCACTATGTCAAGAGCTTCCAGCCTCAGCCTCCCAACTAGGACTACAGACACATAAGACCAGGCCCAGCTCCTCTACTGCAGGGTCTTACTATGATGCCCAGGCTATCCTTGAGCTTGTAACCTCCTGTCTCAGCCTTCCGAATTGCTGGGACTACAGGCACACGCTCCTGGTTCCAGCCTAGAGCTTGGACTGGAGACTGGGAATTGAACTGGGCCTCCCACATGGCCCCTGCCTGCTGAGCACAACCTCTGCGCAGCGTGCATCGTTGCAACTGGGCCTAAACTGTCTTTTTAACGACTTAGTTTTGCTTTACAATTATGTAAAACATTTACATGGTTCCAAAGTCAACTCTACACAGAAATAGATATTCAAAGAAGCCTAACTGCTATGCTTCCTGATTCTAGCCTCTTCTCTCCCATCCCCTATCAGTAGGCAATCTTTAATCTTTTTTTAATAGAATTATTTATTTTATTTATTACTATCTTAATTTGCTATAGGGCATGTGTGTTCACTATAGAGACAGAGAGAGAGGGAAAGTGAGAAAGCAAGCCACCAGGCCTGGGATATAAACCCAGAAGGTACTGGACTCCCACACCGCCTGCTGACTCCAGTAATTTTTAATCTTTCAGGTTAATTCTTTTTTTCCTTTTTTAAACACACATTTAAATATAGGCCTATGCTGTCTTTCCTAGGTAAACAAATTATATCAGTAATTCTCAAACATGAGTGTGCATCAGAATTACCTAGAGGGCTTATTAGAACACAAATTGCTACCCCTCTCCCCCAGTGTCTGGTTTACTAGGTCTGGGATGGAACTTAGAAATTTGCATGTCTGTCTGCCTTTTTTTAAAAAATTTTCCCGAGGGTGCATGCACTTGTTGGAGAGACAGAGAGAGAGGAGGAGAGAAAGCACCTCCCATGGGGGATGGTCATACTGCAGTCCCTTCTCCAACATTTCTCCCTCCTTTGCAGGCACGTACACACATGCACCTGGCAAGTTTCCCAAACTGTGGGTTTCCAGGACTTGCGGTTGGCCATGTAGGATCCAGCCATGTCAACTGTCGCTAGAGGCCTGGCCCAGAATTTAATTTCCTCCCCCCCGCCCCGCCCCAGGTTTTTTTTTTTCCTTGGCCAAAGGGTGTGTGCACTGGCTAGAGACAGAAAGAGAGACAGTGAGAGGGAAAGTGAGAAGTGAGAAGTCACCCCCTTGGGGGGATGCCCACACCACAATTCCTTCTCCTCGATTCTCTTCCTGGGATTTTGGGCATGCATGTACATGCACCCAGTGTGAATTTCAATCCACCAGGTCTGGGACTCGAACTAAGGTCAGCTATGTCAGAGTCCAGTGCCTCAACCTCCACACTACCTGCTACTCCTCAGATTTTGCATTTCTAACAGGCTCCCAAGTGTTGCTACAGCTGTAGGTTCAGGGAACACATTCAGGGAACTATGGCGCTATGCACCCTTTAAGTGGCTCCCACCTGCTTCCTACCCTCCTACTAGAATACACAGATATCCTTCTTTGCTTTCACTGCTTTGTCCATTATCCAGCGGCTTCTTGTTTCGGGACACCTGGACTGTTTCTAGTCTTTTGCAGTAACGACTATTACTGCAAAGAATAGTGTCATACATACTGGGTTTTCATCAGAGTATCTCGGGAATAGATTTCAGGAAGTAGGAATGTGGTGAAGGGTACATTCAGGTGCTAGATGTAGCCAAGCCCCTCCTCATGGGATCTGTGCCATTCTGTTTTCTCACAATAGTGAGAGCACTGGTGGTGTCCCCATGGCCTCAGCAACACGCAAGCATCATACCCAATTCTCAAGCATGATGCTTTACAACAATCTGAATTACTGGGTTGTCGGAAAAGTTATGACATATTTTTCTATGCAAAAGTGTCTCATGACTTTTCTGACAACCCAATCATTGCCAACTTTTCAAAGGAAGAAAACATAAATATCTTGATGTCTGGCCCTTCTGAAAAGGGAGAAGTCCACTGGCCCTGGGGCTGCAATTCTGAGTGGTAATGGCTGTCCAAACACCTTGACTGCCATAGCTGCCACCGGGCTACTGCAGGCACTGGGTTCACCCGTGGGCTGCTGAGGCCAGCTCAGTCTCCGTAGATGAGGAAGGCAGGATGACCTGCCTGCAGCCTTGAGTACATTCAGGTTAGACTGCAGCTTGTCCCTGGGGTCTCCCACTCTCTCTTTCAGGGCTTCTTGCTCCTTCCTTCCTGCCTCCTGCTTTACTCGGCCTGGGAATAAATCATCTCAGAGCGGCTCTCCCTACCCTGTGGGACCTTTGGATCGTCTGCCATGCCAAATCACAATAACGACGGCCTCAATGAAAATGTGCTTGGATTGCATCATAGGCTCAAACTGCCAGATTAAAGCCTCGACACCTTCACACAGTGAATTTTTCACACATTCTGTGACATAATGGTTCTGTGCCTATCTTAAATGACAGAGCTTTATTTTTATTTATTTATTCGTTCATTCATTCATTTATTTTGGAGAGGTTTTTGCTATAGTGCACATATACTCTCCAGAAAAGACAGAAAGAGACAGAAAGCAAGAAATCACCCCCCAGGGGAGATGGCCACGCCACAATCCCTTCTCCTCCATTCTCCTCTCGGGATCCTGGACATGCACTCACATGCGCCTGGTGAGTTTAAGCCACCAGGTCCAGAACTTGAACCACAGTTGACTACATGGGAGTCCAATGACATAGCCATTATGCCAACTGCTGGTCCCCAGAGCTTTATTTTAAATCAGCAATGTATGCTTCATGTGGTTTCTGATGAAGGTCTGATCTTAGATTTATGAAGCTCTGTGGACCTTGTATATATGGATTTATCTGAAAATCATCAGCCCCTGGTTAATCCTTAAATGTCTTAGTTATTTGACATACCATCCAAACCCTTTTAAGTAGCGTATAGAGGATATATTATATGAACACATACAAATTATTCCAAAGTCCATATTTCCTTCTAGTTATTAAACCCTGTCTAGCTGAAATCAGAGATGCTACAGAAGTGAGATATTGCAAAGAGCCAACATGTAAGATAGTCAGGGCTGCCAGTTGAGTGCATTGGGCCCTTAAAGCATTACTGAGTAACCAGAAAGGAATCTGTATGGTTGTAGGGTTTCTTCCCTTCTTCACACTCCGACTTCTGAGACATCTTCAGTGGACACCATGAGAAATGCTTACTATGTACACAGCATATGGGTAAGGCGAGAGGATTCGAATCCACTCGAACGACATGACTATGGACTATTTGCGCTTTCGAGGATAACTTCAATAAGTGGGCAGGGTGTTCTGAAGTGTGATGAATATACATGTGTGTGTGTGTACGCGTGTGGACGCATGTGTGTGAATGCACGCACATGCTCATTTGCCTGAGATCTAAAAGGAGAAGGGCCCCAGTGGGACAGGGGGGCTGTGCAGAGAGGAGAAGGTGGCGGCTGAGTGGAGGCTGGGGCTCGGCAGACAATCTTTTCTCTCCTAAATGTTGTGCGGGGTCAGCCCTGCTGACAGCATGGGGGTGGATGCAGGTGAGGGCGGAAGCCAAGACTATCCAGTGTTTGCACAGTCCTGAGCAGACGAATGTTCTTTGGGAGCACATGTGGCCTGCCCGTGGGGACTGTAAATTCTGTCCTTCAAGAGACCTGCTAGCTCCTTCCTCTGTCTACAAGCACTAGGTAAGAAGCAGCCGTATTCTCTTTTCATCCACAAGCACTTCTTTAACCTCCGCATACCACAGGCAAGCAAGGTCAAAGATGAACCTCTGTGTCGGCTCCAGTGATCCAGATAAAAGCAGAAGTCAACCGTCAGCTTTCCCTCTTTCACTAATGGCCTCCCAATTAAAGCGATTTTCCATTCCTTCCAGAGCTGAGCAGCTGGTTGCTGCAGAAAACGTCACATCTTCTAAATTTTAGGGTGCTGAGTGAATAGCGGGTTGGGCCAAAGCTGAGCGTTGCCCCCCTTCCTTGGCTCCATGTGAAGGTGTGAGGGCTGGAGTCGGTCTTCTAATTCAATTTGGCAATATTACAAGGAAAAATAAGAGGAGGGAGTTGGCAGCATGGCACATAAACAAACTTTTATGTGAATAATTAAGCCAGAGCTAAACATACGCTGGAACGTCTTTAATCAACTCGTGATTACGGTTACCAGTAAAGGCCCAAACGCTTCCGAAAGTTTCCATGTTGTTTATGCACGGTGGTTATTTTTAACAAATTTTCTTTGATATGCCCCACATATCTTTTTACTCACTTCTCCTTCTTTCATTTCCCTTGTCTTTTCAAATTCTTTCCTCTTCGGGGAATAAATTACGACACAGGAAACTCGAGGAAAGAATTGTGTGTGTGTGGGCCTGTGTATATAAACCTGTTACATGTGAACACACACACACACACATACACGGAGACTTCGAAACACAGGAAACTCGAGGAAAGAATTGTGTGTGTGGGCCTGTGTATATAAACCTGTAACATGTGAACACACACACACACATACACGGAGACTTTGAAAAGTTCGTGAAGAAATGGATTAAAGTATGAGTTCATTTTGGCACACAATTCTTTTGGAAATTCATGCACAGTTTTTTCACAACAGGCATTTTCCAAGAACTTGTTGATGACCTCCTCCCACACAGGACAGTTTTGTAAATAGCCTATCCGCTGTCTTTAAGGAACATCGATAAACTCCCGGGTGTTATGTTTGGAACCAAAGCCATCTGGATAGATTCACAGCTTTCAGAAATGACTGTGGAACAATCCCTGGGCCAGACCAGGCTTGGGTGACATTGCCCGGTTCACACTGGGCTCCTGGGCCCTAAATGAGGTGCTGATTCTTGGTTGGTCCCAGAAAAATGAAGGAAAATGAAGGTGCTTGTTTAAGATGTAAGAAATAAATTCTGTTTCTATTTGTCCTCTGAAATATAGAGACTAGTCTAATTGATTGTTTTTCTTGCCAGAGGGCATGAGTACTCATATGAGAGAGGGGGGGGCGGGGAGAGAAAGCAATCCCCTATGGGCACTGGTCATGCCACAATCCTTTTTCCTCTATTTCTCTAACTTGTTTGATCTTGGGAATGCCCACACATGCCCAGCATATATATATATATATATACACACACACACATATATATATATATATTTTTTTTTTTTTTGAGAGGTTTTTATTATAGGGTGTGTTCACTCGCCAGAAAGACAGAGGGAGACAGAGAGACAGAAAGCGAGAAATCACCCCCCAGCGGGGATGGTCATGCCGCAATCCTTTCTCCTCCATTCTCCTCTCGGGATCTTGGGTACGCACGCACACGAGCCCAGCGTGAGTTTCAGTCACTGGGGCCAGGACTCGAACCGCAGTTGACTACATGGGAGTCCAGCGACATAGCCATGACACTAACTGCTGGTCCCATGCCCATCATATTTTTCAAGCCACCAGGTCAGGCTTGAAACCACAGCCATGTGGGCTCCAGCTCCCTACACATAGAACTTAACTGCTGTGCTATGGGGCCAATCAGTTTTAATGGATTTTAATAACTGATTTCATATTTTTTAAGAGGTTTTTGTTATAGGGTGTGTGCACTTGCCAGAAAGACAGAGAAAGACAGAGAGACAGAAAGCAAGAAATCACCCTCTAGGGGGATGGCCATGCTGCAATCCCTTCTCCTCCATTCTCCTCTTGGGATCTTGGGCATGCACACACATGCGCCTGGTGTGAGTTTAAGCCACAAAGTCCAGGTCTCGAATGGTGTTCAACTACATGGGAATCCAGCAACATAGCCATTATGCCAACTGCTGTTCCCCAATGTCATAGTGTTTTATATGTATTTATTTTTCTAACATTCTTCTATTCCAGGCTTCCCTCTCCCAAGCGTAAACTTTTTCATATGAAACACTAAAATTATTCAGTTACTATGCATATTCTAGGATAACTATTAAGTTAGCATCTGCCTCTTCCCAGAAACAGTATATATTTACCTTTCTACTGAAAAGGTGGAACAAAAATAGAACAAACACACAAACAGAAAACAGAGATTAGCAGTTAACCTCATCCAATACAGAACAAACCATTCATTCTACCTTGAATATGAAACCAGTTTGTACTCTCTATCTGTATTGGCCCAGAGACATAAACCCTGCTTACCTTGGACACAAAGCATTCTGCTATGGCCACAGGATCATTTTCACAGTTTTCCAAATCTTGTAGAAGTTCACTTAAAGAAAAAAAGGCCAGAAAAGTATTAGATTGCCGTCTTCTGGTCAAGGACCTTTGATATAACTCCCAAGAAGAAACATTCCTATGGCATGTACAAAGGAGCATATCCTAGGACACCTGAGGGCCTTCTGTCATCATATCCAAGACTCAGGTACGGGACTTATCCATGTCCTGGTGGAACATGGACTTAAACACCAGCTGTACACAAACACCAGGGAGAAGCCCTGTCTAACGCTTAGGCTTTCCACATGTCCATCATCATGTGCTCACACATGCTCTCATTTAGCAAGTAATTGCCCGGGTGTCAGGTATAGTTCAAGGTACTAAAAACACATCTACAAACAAAATGAGATAAGGGCTCATGGAACTCTCAGTCCACTAGATGAATTAGACATTCAACAAAAAAGTCACATGGACAAAAGTGCAGAAATACAAAGAATGCTTTAAAGAAGATATGCTAGGAGAGGATGACAGTTCGGTTAATGGTTTGTCCCTGAAAGTTCATGTATTGGAATTTGGTTCCCAATGTAATAGCAACAGGAGGTGGTAAGAGCTTTTGGAGGGCAGGCCTAGTGGGTGCTGACTGGATCATGGGGGCATCGCACTCTGGAATAGATGAGTGCTGTCTTTGGGGACAGAGGGAGTTCTTGTTCTCATGGGAAGAGCCGTTTCCATGACAACACGTTGTTTGCGAGGTAAGAACTGCCCTTAGGTTGCTGTCTCTCCATGTGTGCTGGTGGACCTTTCCATTTTTCTCTATCACGTTGTGATGCAGCAGAGCCTGGCCAGATGGTGGCTGCCCATGTTAGACTTTCCAGCCATCAGAATCATGAGTCAAATAAACCTCTATTTTTTATAATCACCCAATGTCAACTATTCCTGTTAGGAATACAATAACAAACTAAGATAGGGAGGGAATATATTTCCTCAGATGTAAATCTGCTATTTTTTAATAGGATCTTATTTTAAGTAATTATATGTGGTATTGTGTGGCTAAATCATGATTAATTTAACCAATCTCCCCTTTTGGATAAAATTCTGTAAGTGGAATTGGTGAGTCTAAGGACATTCTCAATGTAAAAGTTAATACATTTCCAAGTGGCATTCATGTAAGTTGCATGAACATATGTTTTAATATGCTGAGTGCCTATTTTAGTTAGCTACATATTACACATCTAATAAAAAGTCAAATAGTTTCACAGGGATTATGAAAGCAAGCAGTTCCTTACTTTTTGCTTCTCATTCTCAACTGTGACTGCCCAGAAGCACTTTCAACTCTTTAGCTCTTCCTGCCATAAGAATCTCCATATTTCTGAGCTTGCTGATAAGACATTTTCATTATTTTTCAGTTTTAGATAATGTTTACTTCTTCTCTTTTTTTTTTTTTTCTTGGAGAGGTTTTTGCTATAGGGCGCGTGCGCTCACCAGAAAGACAGAGAGACAGAAAGTGAGAAATCACCCCCCAGGGGGGATGGCCACGCTGCAATCCCTTCTCCTCTATTCTCCTCTCAAGATCTTGGGTATGCACACACACACGCCCAGCGTGAGTTTAAGCCACCGGGTCCGGGACTCAAGCCAAGGTCGACTATGTGGGAGTCCAGCAACATAGCCATTATGCTAACTGCTGGTCCCAATAATGTTTACTTCTATTAAAAAAAGTTTATTTATTTATTGGGACCAGCAGATGGCATAATGGTTACATGCCTGGACTCCACATAGTTGACCATGGTCAAACCCAGGACACTTCCCAGATGGGTCCAGTTGTGTTATCAACCAAGTCACTGCCTAGCCCCAGAGGTTATTTATTACTCAGTTTCTCCTAACTTCCTTGCCTGTTATCTTTGTCCATTAGCTCTATTATGCAATTGCTTTAAATGCTAGAATATACATCTTTAAGACTCTAACTATTACTCCAAGTTAAGCCAAGGAGTAAATCAATGATTTTGTTCTCTTATCGAACCATGTTTTCTCTGAAGTTAAAACCGATCCTTTCTTTTTGCTTTGTTTTCGAAGTACACTCCACTAAGTTATCCTGAAACTGTATGCCAGAGTAGGAATCTCGTCTTGCCATATTCAAACATCAGATAATCAATTGGGTGTGTTTCTTTCTTGGCGATCTCTCTCTTGGAACCGTCTCTCCTCCTCCTCCCAGGGGGATAGCTTCCTCCCAAGGTCTCTGCTGGGCTCTCTCTCCAACCCCATCCTGTTGTGGCCAGCTCCTGTCTCTCGTGTTGGACACCTTACTTCTCAGTTACTGTGTTAGAGGTAGCCCACCCTTGAGCAATGACGACATCCAGTAGCTTTTGGATAATCAGAGGGTAATCAGAGGTTACTCAGACTGTTTTCTAAGACTCTCCGGGTTTCAAAATGTTCTCCCTCACCCTTGGCTGGTAATGCCAGTGAACACGCAAAGGCCTAAAGTCATTCTGAGTATTCTGGGAGCTTTCTGCCTTATAAATTCTAATGCTGCTCTTGAGAGTCCAGTGCAATTCTGATCCCTGGTCCAGGTTTATTTATTTATTTTCAATTTTAAAATTTTTAGGCTGGAAACTTTTGAAGATTTCTCGTTATTAACCTAACTGTGAAATTTGGTGATGGCAGGTTGGTGGTGGGTCTTCCTATATGCAATGACCTTGAGCAGTGATTCTCCAAGTATGCTCCAATGGCCACAGAGTTTCTGAAACCCCTTCAGGAGGTCTGTAAGGTCACTCTTGCATAAAATACATTATTACATGTTTTGCATTCTCTCATGAGAGTGCAGGCACTTGTCTAGTGGCTACGTGACATGTGCTATCATAACAGATGGAAAGTAGAAGCAGGTATTAAAATTCAGCTGTATCCAGGAGTGTCAGATAGTAGAGAGATCTGTAAAAATGTTAAACAATTGTAAAACAAACAACAAAAGTTAGTAAAATACACAGTGAGATTGTTCTTCCAAAAAACATGTGGGTTTATTATTATTAAATAAATCAATAGTTTAACAACTCCTCAGTTACGGTTTCTAACATGGTAAACAAAACAAAATAAAATATAAACATAGAAGCTTTTTGTGTCTCTTGTCATTAAGCAAGTGAGACATCCTGGAATCAAAAAGTTTAGAAACTTCTGTTTCTGGATCATGTCTTTGATGTCTCCCTTCCACCCATTGTGGAAGCTCCTATTGTTCATTTCGGATCTCTTCGTCTGAGGCTTTGATTTTCCTTATTGTTCCTCCTCTATTTTCCATCTTGTTTATTGTTCTGTTTTACTGGGATACCTCAACTTTATTTCCTATCTCTTTTATTAATTTTTTTCACTTCTACAATCTGATTTTTTATTTTAAAGTTTTTTTAAAAGTTAAAAAGAATTCTTCTTGCTTATGTTTCTGTTCTTTCTTTCCTTCTTTCCTTTCTTTCTGTTCAAGTTTATTTACTTATTTCTTCCATGAGTGAGTGAGAGAAACAGAGACCAACAGATAGCACCCCATCAGGGTCCTGATGCCACAATCCACTCCCAGCTTCAGCCAGCCCCAGGCCACAGGCACACATATACCCAACATACTCAGGGATGCCTCTGGTCAGGAACCCAGAACCTTCCCAGATGATCAGCCTTCAAGGTCACATTCTACGAGCACACCGAAATCGGGAGAAGGATGAAGGAGAAGGGATTGCTGTGTGGCCATCTCCCTTGGGGATGATTTTATCACTTTCCCTCTCATTGTCTTTCCCTGTCTCTCTCCTGTGAATGCATTTGTCCCATGGCAAAAAACAAACAAACAACAACAAGAAACCTCCACTAAAAAATAAAATGGTCCCACCTTCATATACCTTGTTGTTATAAGTCATCCAAGATTCACTTCCTAAATTACACTTCAAGGAAAATATAAGCATGATAAGAATGTTTGGTCTGCAGTCACCAGTTACTTGCTTTGTAAAGTTTTCACTAGCTCCTGAGACAAATCCCCTGGACATTCCTCGGTGTTCTCAAAGCATCTTGGTCATTTCTTGATTGTACGACTCACGGCCTGTTATATGATCCCATCAGTCATCCCTACACTACTGGCCTAGGCCAGGGCTTCACACACAGAAACACCTCAACACAGGTATACTAAATAAGGAAAGAGAGTTGAATGGAAAAGAAAATTCTTACTTTAATCTGCTAAGAAGTTATTTAAAAATAGAAATTCAGGGGCCTGCAGGCGGTGCAGTGGTTAAGACTTGCACGTGGTCAACTGAGGTTTGAGTTCCACACCCAGAGCCTTGAAAATCACGCCAGGCATGTGCACGTGCATGTTCAAAATCCCGAGAGGAAAATGGAGAAGGGACTCCAGTGTGGCCATGCCCTCTGGGAGGTACTTTCTCGCTTTCTGTCTGTCTGTTGTTGTCTCTCTAGCGAGTACATGTGCCCTATAGCAAAAATCTCTCAAAAACAAAGGAAAAAACTAATAGAAATTCAATATAGCGGAACAGTCTTTATTTCCTCACTCTTCATTAGTGAAGAAAGATTCAAATTACAATTCAGATCATTTTTCTTTATTCCAACAGAAGAATACTGTATTTTTTAAAAAGTAGGCATTCCTTCTTTGGTTGGCAATTTTTTAAAAACTGGGGGATTTTAGAAGTCTGGTCCAAATTGGGAAAGTGGTTTCTTTTGACTAACCCAGTTTCCTGACCAGACACCAAACCAGAGGTTTTAATTTCTAGCTCTCAAAAGGATTATAAGGAAAAGAGATTTGGCTACCAGAAAGAAAACAAAAGTAAAGTTTCAACTGTATTCCAAAACATTTCATGATGAAAGATTTTGTGAAATAACAACTTAAATGTAGTCACATACTAAAACTAAATGATGATAGCCTAAGGAAAGAGATTATACACTAGTGTCATTTATAAACATATATGAAAAAAAAAACTTTTAAAAAGTATAAACGAGGGGCTGGCAGGTGACGTGGTGTTTAAGGCACTGGACTCTCATGGCTGACTGTGGTTTGAGTCCTGGAACTGGCAGTTTGCTTTCTCACGTTTCCTTCTCTCTATCTCTCTCTGGTCAAATTAAAAAATAACAATAAATACAATTAAATAATTCTTTAAAAATGCAAATGAATACAAAAATCCTTTTAAAAAATAATTTGCTTGTTGGTGTATAAATATAAAAAACATTATCAGGCAGTAATGTTATGTATAATTCAGTTGAGAATGCCTATTAATATAATTCACCGCATTATAAATAGCAGTAAAATTATATGCTAATTTTATTAAAGGTATAATAACCATGAATAAAATCCTCAAGATTCCACAGAGTCCCCATCAACAATAAGGCTGCATTGGATGTGGCTCCTTGACTTAGGCCTCAAAACTATGGACTAAATCAACCTCTGTTCTCTACACATTAATCCGTGCAGTATTCAGCTGTTGTTGTAAGACAGTCTAAAAGACCTAACAATGAAATGAAGTAGAACTATAAATCTCAAAAACCATGTTGAGTGAAGAAAACTTATAAAAGGTTGACACCATTTATGCCTTGAAGTAAGGGAAATGTGTTACAAAACCGTGCTTCAGAACGAAACACCAAGTCTTGGATAGCAGTTTCCACTGCAGTGGTGAACTGAATGTAGGTTTACCAGTTCACCACTTAAGTCCAGTGGTGTTTTGTTAGAACCTTGAAACCTGTTGTAATGGGAAAGGGAAATGTGTTACAAAACCGTGCTTCAGAATCAAACACCAAGTCTTGGATAGCAGTTTCTACTGTAGTGGTGAACTGAATGTAGGTTTACCAGTTCACCACTTAAGTCCAGTGGTGTTTTGTTAGAACCTTGAAACCTGTTGTAATGGGAATGTTTACACCACAGAAATTGGCAAACACTATAGATCCCAGAAGCCCTCTCTCTGTCCTTATGCAGGAGGACGGGCAATCCAGCACATTGCTGTACCATTGTCCACACAGAATGCACTTGGGAAGGACAGAAGGGCTTCAACATGATTTGCAACATCCTTATGTCTCAAGACATTTCTGAAGCAAATATGGCACAAGGAAGGGCTTCGATGGGGGGAGTTCATGGATATTTATTATTATTATTCTATGCTTTTCTGTATTCCATAAATATTTACTAAAAAAACAGGTCTAGTCAGCTAAATTTTTCAAGCCAACAGAAAACCATTTCTTTTTGCTCTCTTTAATTTTAGAGCTTTAAATTTTGTTTAGTTGGTCACAATATTATTCTATTATGTTGAAAACCCTGAACCTGAACTAATAAGAGAAACTTTAAAAAATTTTATTTTAAGCCCTAACCCAAAATGAAATGAATTACAGCTATAAATCTTTTAAACCAACTTACATAAGGACAACAGGATTCATAAGCAGCATTAACATAAAAAGTCATATTTTTTTAAAAGGTGTTTGCCATAGGATACATGTGCACACACTGGAGAAAGACAAAGACAGGGAGAGAGAGAAAGTGAGGGGACCAGCAGATGGTGTTATTTTGTTGGACTCCCACATGTTCGACTGTGGTTTGAGTCCTAGTCTTGGCAAATTAAAACTCATGCCAGGTATGTGTGCATGTGTGCCCAAAATCCCAAGAGGAAAATGGAGGGCCTGGGAGGAGATTTCTTGCTTTCTGTCTGTCTGGCAAGCACACATACTCTATAGCAAAACTGTCTTTAAAAAGAAAGAGTGAGAAATCATGCCCAGGGAGGATGGGGACATGGCAGTCACCTTCCTTCCATTCTCCTCTCAGTATCCTGGGCATGGATGAGCACACAGGCACATGCCCAGCAAGATTTTTTTTTTTTTTGGAGAGGTTTTTGCTATAGGGCGCGTGCGCTCGTCAGACAGAGAGAGACATAGAGACAGAAAGCGAGAAATCACCCCCCAGAGGGGATGGTCATGCCACAGTCCCTTCTCCTCCATTCTCCTCTCGGGATCTTGGGCACGCACACACACGCGCCCGGCGTGAGTTTTAAGCCACTGGGTCTGGGACGCGAACCGCGGTCAACTACGTGGGAGTCCAGCGACATAGCCATTATGCTAACTGCTGGTTCCCCCCCAGCATGATTTTTGAGCCATGGGTCCAGCAACATAAACTAAATTGCAGTTGGCCATGTGGGACTCCAGTGCCTTAACCACCACACCACCTGTTGGCCCCACATGTCACTACTCTTAACCAAATAAAATAACAAAGACATTTGCATTCTGAATTTAGACTCTAGGTTTAAGAGAAAGAAAATAAAAATGAATGAAACAGTACACACAATTTAACTAGAAAAGTTCAACAAGAACATATTCTTGAAAACTGTGACTGGTGTTTGAAATTGGACAGAATGAGGTATTCAAAATGGGCTAGACTGGGTTTCTTGCTCTCTGTCATTGAGCAAAGGACTTGCTATACCATCAGAATGATTCTTCATCTACAGAATGGGAATATAATATTATGTCTATGTACCTCGCAGAGCTTTCCAGAAACATTCAATGAGCTAACACACGTACAGAGACTAAACAGATGTGATCCACACAGGGACCAGCGTGAACAGGGTCACCTATAGTGTCACCATGCTGACACCTTGCATAGCATCATCAGGGTAGCTCCTTCACTCCTACACAGGTTGCTTTTAGACAGGACTTTCAGGTTCAACGAACATCAAATAGAAAACCGAGAATGAATTCAGGAATGTTCAGGCCTTCTCGGCCATCCAACTTTTGCAGACTTGGCTCCGTTGCAAAGGTCCTTTCTTGAAAACTTGTTCTTATCTTTCTTTAGCTTAGAAGACTCATGGAAATATAAACTCTAGGGAATAAAACCTCCTCCTGAAGTAAGCTCTCGCTTGATGAACCAGGCTTGGAAAGCAAGGCTCCCCTCTGGCAGGAGGAGACATGATGAAATGCCTGGGGTTTGGAGTGAGAAAGGCCCAGCCGGTACAGACACACTACCACACGTCTGAAGCTCTACGATGGCCCCTGGTTCCAGGGGCACTGCACATGCTCTTTTCCATCAGCAGATGGCCCGCCCACAGAAGGCTGCGGCCAGGGGCTTCCCAGTAGCCCTTTGCCTATTCTGGTTCCAGTGCCATTAGTTAACTTTGAGGGCGAAACCCGCACAAGAGCTCCCAAGGCTTATCATCATGACTTCTCAATAGGGGCCACTTTTGTACCAAGACATTGCCAATGAACGTAAGGATCCTGAATTTTACAATTCAGTTTTGTATGCCCATTCTCCATTTTCTTACTATTTCATTATTTTTGAGAGAGAGAGATTTTTGCTATAGGGCGCATGTGCTCACCAGAGAGACAGTAAGCGAAAAATCACCCACTGGGGGGATGGCCATGCCACAGTCACTTCTCCTCCGTTCTCCTTTTCGGGATTTTGGACACACATGCACACATGCCTCATGTGAGTTTTAAACTGCCAGGTCCAGGGCTTGAACCGCTGTCGACTACGTGGGAGTCCAGCAACGTAACTATTACATCATCTGCTGCTCCCTTTATGCTATTTTTATATGCCCTTTCTCCATCTTCTTATTTATTCTACATGTCTTACTTGTTTATTCTATTAAGTGTTTTTCAACCATGATTGCATGTTACAAATACCTGAGAACCTTTTGACAATTTCTAATGGCCTGGCTCTACTCTAGACAAATAAATCAGAATTTCTGGAGGCTAGATCCAGCCATCAAATATCTTTAAAAAGCTTCCCAAGTGATTCCAGCTTATAGCCCAGGTTGAGAACCACGGACTCAGAATATACAAACTGGCTTCAAAGTAGAGTAAGTCTAAGGAAGAGAACCCTGTTGTAATATGGGCATTTCCAACACCCTTGGCTTTCAGAATTAATGAACGCATCTCTGAGAGGCCAGGCTTGGGCTCGGTGTCAAGGTGCAAAGGAAAAGCGGATCTGGGCTTGGGCTAGGTGTCAGGGTGCAAAGAAGAAGTGGATCTTGGCCTCAAGGAGCTCACATTGACCAATTTTAGTGAGCAAAGAGGATTTAGTTTGCTTATAGCTGAGTCATACCATGACAGGACAATTCAGCATTTTATATCAGGAGTGTAACAAAATCAACATCATCATTAGTTAATATTTTGGTGCTTGCTCTGGGCTGGCATTAAGTTGGTACTTTAGGTATATCAGTTCACTAAAGCTTCACAATAACCAGAGGAGGTAGATTTTCCTATTATTTTCACATGTTCATTCAACAAAAGTCTGACTGCCCCCTACAGGCCAGGTACTATTTTAGACACTTGGGCATAAACAGACACATCGCTGTCCTTGTGGAGTGTTCTTTGAGCAGGAGTGGTGAGGAAAGAAACAACAGACATATATAAAAGCCAGCCCTAGAATATGTCAGAAATCCATGAACGCTATGAGCAAAGACAAAGCAGTGGAGGTAAGGGGTGTGCAGGCGGGACTGGCTAAGTCTCACTGAAAAGTAAGAGTTGAGCAAAGACCTGAGGTGAAGGAGTTAGTTATTAGTTATTTCATCAGTTTAAAGACTCACCCAAGGACGTAGCCATGACTTAGCTGAGATGCAAAGCCAGCATCCGGATACCAGCCTCGGTGCACTCACCCTACCACTAACTTACCCTCCGACAAGCGTCACGGTATGTCACCATCACTCACTCGGTCCCATCAGCTTTGGCTCCCTGACTGTCTTGTTTAATATTGTGATTTTCCAGCCTGCTGCCTGGAGCACAGGCACTATACAATAGGCATTTAATACTGGTTTGAATTAAGTTAATGGCTTTAAATTAATCAAATCAAATGAATACATATGATGACTGATTTACTATGTTTATTTCATCAACCCATTCCCCAGGGGTAAGAAAGTTATTGCCGTAGGGGGGGATGTTGGAGACCATTTTTGGGTGTCTTGATTATGTCGTGTTATAGAAGAAAGACGTCATTGCCCCACCAGGGCAAATAGGCCTCTTCACTGGGCTAACAAGACACAGGGGAATAGAATATTGAATAAACATAAGACTCTAATAAGAAACAAACTTCCTCACACCAGAGTCCACAAAAATTGATGAAGCTGAACGAGGGATTACAGGCCAAGTCTTCGAGGCCACGTTCATTTGAGAGTAATTAATAATGTTCCTATGTGGGGACCAGCAGTTGGCGTAATGGCTATGTCGCTGGACTCCCATGTAGTCGACTGCGGTTCGCGTCCTGGACCCGGTGGCTTAAAACTCACGCCGGGCGCGTGTGCGTGCGTGCCCAAGATCCTGAGAGGAGAATGGAGGAGAAGGGATCGCGGCATGGCCATCCCCCCTGGGAGGTGATTTCTTGCTTTCTGTCTGTCTCTCTGTCTCTGTCTGTCTGATGAGCGTACGCACCCTATAGCAAAAACCTCTCCAAAAAGAAAAAAAAAAATGTTCCTATGTGAAAACCCACTTGTGAGTATTCACTTACCTATTGAAGTGGAAGATATCCTGTATGTTTCCAAACAGGGCCGATCTTTCTTCGGTTGCCAAGGGAAGTTTTGTCTGGTCCCTGATACAGTCCAAGTAATCCTGTGAAATCAACGAGAAGGATCCTTGAACACTGTTGACCTTGTCCAAGTCAGCTTTAATTATGCGAGATGAATCTTTCATATCTATTCCGAGTAATTATTATACAAACATGCTAATTAACATTACTACAAGAAATCAGAGTTGCTGCCTTATTAATGATAATACTCACCTATTTATAGAATGGGGGGTGTTTCAGCACAAAGACTGCAATACATTAATGCATCCACCCCCCAAATACATTAGAGCTTCCCTGGATGGATAATAGAATGACCACAGTTACTGATGATGTTGGCATTTTGCTATTTTCGTGACTGATTAACATGATAAAAAGATATTCCAGGGCTGTTTACCAAGCATGGTAGTTAAGCAAACTGGATGCCACATGGCTGATTGCAGTTCGAATCCTGGTTCCAGTGGTTTGAAAAATACTCTGGGCACATGTCTGCGTGTGCCGATAATCTTGACAGCACGGAGAAATGCAGGAGAAAGAATTATAGTGACTGCGCCCCACTGGGGGATGCTTTCTCCCTCTTCCTTTCTTTCTGGTAAGCACATGTGTTCTATGGCAATTAAAAAAGCAATTAAAGAAGGGACAGCATGTGACATGGAGGTTAAGGTGGCTGGATCCCACATGACCGACTATGTGGTTCAAGTCCTGGACCTAGCAGCTTGAAAATCATACCAGTCACGGGACCAGCAGTTAGTGTAGTGGCTATGTCGCTGGACTCCCACGTAGTTGACTGCGGTTTGAGTCCCGGACCTGGTGGCTTAAACTCACTCCAAGTGTGTGTGTGCGCGTGCCCAAGATCCCGAGAGGAGAATGGAGGAGAAGGGATTGTGGCGTGGAGAAAGGATTGCAGTGTAGCCATCCCCCCTGGGGGGGGGGGGGGGTGATTTCTCGCTTTCTGTCTCTCTGTCTGTCTGGCGAGCACAGGCGTCCTATTGCAAAAACCTCTCAAAAAAAAAAGAAAAGAAAAGAAAAGAAAATCATACCAGTCACATGTGTATGCATGCCCAAAGTCCCAAGAGGAGAATGGAGGACAGGGAACTGTAGTGTAGCCATTCCCCTGGGGGGTGATTTCTAACCCTTCTAACCCGCCCCATCTCTCTCTCTCTGTGGTGAGCACATCCATCCTATAGCAAAACTAAAAAGAAAGAAAGAAAGAAGATACTTCATGGGCTGGCAGGTGGCGTGGTACTTAAGGGTGCCAGATTCCTACACGGCCAACCACAATTCGGCTCCTGGACTTAGTGGCTTGCTTTCTCACTTTCCATCTTTCTCTCTCTTACTCACTCCCTCTCTAGTGAAAGTATAAGACTATAGTCTTCCTCAAATACTAATTCACTAGAGGGAAAAAAAAAGTTATTTTTTTTCTCTTTCTTTTTTGAGAGAGATTTTTGCTATAGGGCATGTGCACTCATTGGAGAGACAGAGGGACAAAAAGCAAGAAACCACCCCTGGTGTGATGGCCACACCACAAACCCTTCTCCTCCATTCTCTTAGGATTTGGGGCAGACACACACACATGCAACTGGTGTAAGTTCTAAGCCACTGGGTCTGGGACTCAAATCATAGCCGACTATGTGGGAATCCAGTCATGTAACCATCATGCCATCTGCTGGTCCCCAAAAGAGGTTTTTCTTTTTACGTAAGTGCAGAACTCACTTGTGCTATCTAGAGGCTATATTGATGAGCTCTGGAAAACTCTAGAGTAGGTTTTTAACATAGAAACAACTCCCAAACAGGCCCAATGGCTCAGACCCACAGTGGGTTAAACACACGCAGCTGAGCTGCTGTTTGAACTGCTGAGAAGGGAAAACGGCCATAGAGTTCATAACTCGGTGTCCCCTTCCCCTCGCAATGCTCGGCAAAGAACTCTGTAGGAGGCAAGAAAACAATAAAGAAAAAAGTGAAAACAGCTGAAATAACGTAAAATAAAAAATAAATACAGTCCCCTGTCCTGGGCTGAGCAATGCAGGGTGGCCCCCTCCCAGATGCAACAGGGCGACCTGCAGCATTCGGAGGAAGTAGCCCTGTGAAAAGTCGACCAGACCATGAAAATCCCAGCACCCTAACCGCATTCCATTGTCCGGTAGCAAACTGGAGAAAGGAGAAGTTGAAATTTAAGAACCATTAGATAATTGTTTCTTACACCTTGTCATAATCCGTGCTCATTCGCTCAAGCTCTTTGTGCTCCACCCGTGAAATGCACACGGGGCTTCCACATCACTTTCACCAGCAGCATACTTTGTAGTTTGGAGCAAATGAGTTTTCTTTTTTCTTGCCCCCCCCCCTTTAGTTTGTTATAGGGCACCTGCACACGTGGGGAGGGGGGTGGAGAGGGGAAGAAATGAGAAAGCACCCCCCCCAGGGGGGATGGTCACACCACAATGTCTTCTTCCTCCATTCTCTTCTCTGTATTTTGGATTTGGGGCACTCATAGACCTGGTGTTTTCAAGCCACCAGGTTCGAGACTCAGTTGTGCAGTCAGCCATGTGGAATCCAGCTGCCTTAAGCGCCATACTACCTGGCTGGCCCGAATGAATTTTATTCTATTTGGTTCCTTCACACTAAGAACACTTCCAGGTGGGAACCAACGTTCATAAACCTTTTTTTTTTTTTTTTTTTTCACAAGCTTTATTTTTTTAAAACTCCCTTTTCTTCTTAGAAAAGTGGACATTTCAATAAGAAGCTAGATTCCTAAAGTTTAAGTGTTGTTATCATTAAAACCACAAGAGCTGGGACCAGCAGATGGCATGATGGTTATCTTGCTGCCTCCCACATAGTTGACCTTGGTTCAAGTCCCAGACCCAGCAGCTTAAAACTCACACAGAGCACGTGTGAGTGCGGGCCCAAAGTCCTAAAAGGAAACTGAAGGAGAAGAGATGACAGTGTAGCCATCCTCCCTGGGGGGCGATTTCCTGCTTTGTCTCTGTCTGTCCTGTGAGGGCACATGCCCTATGGTAAAAATCTCTTAAAAAAAAAAAAAAAAGAAAGAAAGAACAAAAAAATTGCGCAAGAGTAAGGCCTATTATCCTAATTCTTACGAATGGAACCATTAGAAGGAACTTAGCCTGCACAGGATACAGCATTAATGCCAAAAGAAGAAAAGCTAAAGATAGCCAGAATTGAAA
The DNA here is from genome assembly GCF_000334495.1 of Tupaia belangeri chinensis. Lineage (NCBI taxonomy): Eukaryota > Metazoa > Chordata > Mammalia > Scandentia > Tupaiidae > Tupaia > Tupaia belangeri. The sequence goes on from NW_006159444.1 coordinate 5,982,230, forward strand.
TCATAGTATATTTTGAACAACACATAAAACCTATACTTCCTCAAAAAACATGTCTGTCAGTGACATTTCTGTCTTATACGTGGTACACATGGAACGAATACTCCACTGAATGCTTGTCTTTGATTGCTTAATATTCTGCTTGACATTGTTTTAAAGTTTATTCATTTGCTTCTTCAGAAAGAGAGAGAGAGAGGGAGGGAGACAGGCAGCCACAGAGGGGTCCCCACACAGATCCACCCCAGACAGCCCAGGTCATGGGCATGCGTGACACACCAGGCGTGTCCAGAGAGGCCTGGGCATACAAGCCGGGGGCCTTCCCCCATGGCTTGAGCATCACGGAGGGTTACGTTACCACTGTGCCACCAGTTGGCCCCACCGGGCATTTATAAAGGACATGCTGTGGGCCAGCCGAGGGTGTGGTGGTTAAGACAGCTGGATCCCATGTGGCCAACAGTGCAGTTCGAGTCCTGGATCCAGCAGCTTGAAAAATACACCAGGTACATGCATGTATACTCAAAATCTTGAGAGAAGAACGGAGGAGAAAGGATTGTTATGTGGCTATCCCTGCTGGGGAGTGATTTCTCTCTTTCTCCTTCTCTTTCTCCCTTTCTCTCTCCCTCGCTACCTCCATTCTCCCTCATTCCTGCAAGTGTACACACTCTATGGCAAAAACTAAAAAAAAAAGAAAAAAAATTAAATTTAAAAATAAAATTTAAAACGGGCACATTGTCTATAAAATTAAGAAGGTAAAATGGGGGGTGGGGGCAGCAGGCGGCATGGTAGTTAAGATGCTGGACTCCCATGTGGCTGACCACGGTTCAAGTTCTGGACCTGGTGGCTTGCTTTCTCACTTTTCCTCTCTCTCTCTCTGGGGAGCACACATGCCCTATAGCAAATGTAAAAGGATATATAATAATAAATAAATAAAAGTAAATAAATCATTCTTTAAAAAAAAAACAAGGAAGAAAGTAAAACGGAATTTCGGCGGGGCAAGATGGCACTGCGGAGCAGGATGGGCAGGATGGGGGCAGAGGAACTGACAGCTCAGCCAGTTCACCAGCCTCACTTCAGAGGCTCTGCCATAGGCCTGAACAGGAGGGTGAACGCTCCTTTTTTCTCACTTCAAGTGAGAAGCTTGCTCACTTGTGAAACCTGATACTAAGTCCTTCACATGAAAAAGAAGATTGAAGGGGCTTGACGAATTTCATCTGGGGTTAGAGATGGAAATGCCTGGCTGGCTTCCAATTAGGGATGGCTCATCTCCAACCGAAAGAGTTTCAAAACCCTCGGAGCCTGTGGTAGAGAAACACGATGTTAAAAGCCGCTCGTTTTCTAAATTGTTGAGGAAACAGATCTTTAGGAGTCCAACTTTTTGTAGGTCACTCTAGAAAACAGACCGTTGTTGTATGGCCACAACTTGTTCCCTGCGTGATCTGAATGAAGTCTTTTAAATACGATACTTTAACCTTAAAGCAGTTACCGAAAACTACCGTAACACACACTGCATTAGCCACTGGGAGCATCTGAAGCGAAAATGAGTGGTTTGAGGTTCAGTAATAACCATTCATTCTGGGCTCACAATGACAGAGTAAGAATAGCAGGGAAATGTAGAGCCATCACGCTGCTCATTACGTTTATTAGTGTGATGTCAGCACCTACGGCTGCTCTACTGTTAACAAGGAAGGACCCACTGAAAACCTGCACACTGAAAATAATTACTCTCAAAGAAATCAAACAATTCACTCTATTTTGGAGAGGAAGGGAGAAGCAAGGTACACACACTCATGAGTTTCCACCATTCAAACCACTTTCTATTTTACTATTAAAAACTCTCCCTGGGGCCAGCAGGTGGCATGGTGTTTAAGGCACTGGATTCCCACATGGCTAATTACAGTTCAAGTCTCCTACCCAGCAATGGCTTGAGAATCATTCCAGATGCATATGCAAGTATGCCCAAAATCCCAAGAGGGGAATGGAAGAGAAGGGATTGCGCTGACCATCCCCACCCCCGGCCCCCGGGGGGAGGAGGTTGATTTCTTACTTTCCTTCTCTTTCTGTCTCCAGCGACCATACACATCCTATGGCAAAAACCTAAAATAACAATTAAAAAATTCTCCCTAAAGTGTTTCCTTTTCTAATCAATTTATGTCTTTACAGTATAAGATTTATATACAAGGGTTCTCTCTTTTTTTTTGTAGGGATTGTTATTGAAAATATCCCAGCAGAGTCTAACGTGGTGGTGCTATTCAAACTGTGGCCATGGATGGGGCCCAGTTTGCAAGTTGTTTGTTACTGATTTGTAACAGGATGAGGACTGATGTTGAAAGTAAGCATGGAGGGCCAGCAGGTGGTGTGGTGGTTAAGGCATTGGACTCCCACATGGTCCACCGTGATTCAAGTCCCAGACCTGGTGGCTTGCTTTCTCACTCCCTTCCCCACCACATCTGGTGAGTGCTCTATAGCAAATTTAAAAATAATAATAAATGAGTTAAATATATAACATAAAATTTTTTTAAAAAGTAGGAATGTAGAAACTGTTCTTATATTTGACAGAATACTATATGTTGAATCTAATACTAAATCTGTACTTGCATTTTGTACATTTTATTTTCTGGTAATTTGTCTTTTATTGTATTTTACAAAATAATCTGCATGTGACAGATTGGAAGAAAACACACACCTACACACACTTATCCGTGAAGTTTGAGACACCCTGGCCTGTATCCAGCTGGGCCTCTGCAGAAGGAACTGGAACAGAAGACAAATTCAGTGCCCTTGGTCACTTAACTTCTTATGAATTTTTAAAATATATATTTTTTTACTTTTAGGTTTTTGCCATAGGGTACCTGAGTTCACCAGAAAGAAAGACAGGGACAGCGACAGAAAGTGAGAAATCACCATCCCCAGGTGGGGTGGAGATTGTGACCACACTGCAATTCTTTCTCCTCCATTCTGCTCTCAGGATTTGGGGCATGCACACACATACACCCAGCATGTTTTTCAAGTCACCAGGTCTGGGGCTCGAACCACAGTTTGTGGGATCCAGTGCCTTAGCCACCATGCCACCTGCTGGACCCACTGACCTTATTTCTGTGAGATGCCCTGAAAGAATTTAGTTAATTGTCCTTTCATGTTCTTCCTCCTCCAACATCACCTTTAAGATGTTATAACCATGCTAGCACACTAATGAAGATAAACCATTGGAAAGAGGATCATTTATCATCATAATGTCGTTCACTACTTTACAGTCTACCTTGCCACTCTTCTTTTACAGAGGGTCTTTTTGTAGTAATAACATGAAAACAATCTGTTCCAAAGTCCTCTCACTCGTATTTCAGAATCATACCTGGTAGTTTTAAGGTTTATTCTTTTTGATCTACCTTCTATTTTTAGCACTTTTAAAATCTAAGACCTTTTTCAGACTCTAAGATTCGATGTAGGGACCAGCAGATGGTGTAATGATTATGTTGCGGCACTCATATAGTAGAGTGTGGTTCGAGTCCCAGGCCTGGCAGCTTAAAACTCATACTGGGCATGTGTGCTTGCATGCCCAAAATCTGGAGAAGTGGATGGAGAAGGGACTGTGGCATGGCCGTTTCTCCTGGAGGGTGATTTCTCCCTTTCTGTCTGTCTCTCCAGTGAGTACACATGCCCTATAGCAAAAAAAAAAAAAAAAAAAAAAAGGGGGGACAGCCAGGCATATTGGCTATGTTGCTGGACTCCCATGTAGTTGACTGCGGTTCGAGTTCCAAACCTGGTGGCTTAAATTCAGGCTGGGTGTGTGTGTGTGCATTCCCAAGATCCAGAGAGGAAAATGGAGAAGGGATTGTGGCATGGCCATCCCCTTGGGGGGGGCGGTGATTTCTCACTTTCTGTCTCTCTATCTCTGTCTTTCTGGCAAGCACACATGCCCAATAGCAAAAACATCTCAAAAAAAAAAAAAAAAGATTTGAGGAGTTGGGGGTTATCTTCATTTTGGAGAAAGCATCTTTTCCTATTTCTCTGACCCCTTTTGTGAAAATGAATGATCTAATAATCTAAAAACGTGTCTTTCAAATTTCATGTATTCTATTGAGAGATCACTAAAACTAGAATGCCTTCTATTTCTATATCAATTTACAGTTTAAAGTTCATATAAACTCTCTTTCTGCTCCTCCACCCCCTTTTTTTCCAAGACATAAGAATATGTGCCAAGTTTTGTTTCACAAATTAGGAATCTTAAAAAAGAAAGGAAGAAAGAAAGAAAGGAAGGAAGGAAGGAAGGAAGGAAACACCATTCCTTCCCCAAAGGAGCTCCCTGTCTGGCTGGAAGACAAGTGTAAATGAACACCTATAGTCCGGTCTGCATTGGAGCTCCATAGCAGGTAACACCCACTCACACAACTGAATGGTCAGAGGAGGAAACAGCACCTCCAAGGAAGGGGGAAGGCTCTGCAGAGGAGGTGAGGGTAGCATGGACTCTTGAAGGATGAGCAGGAGTTTGGAAATGGAGAGAGGAGGGACCAGTAGTTAGCGTAATGGCTATGTCGCTGGACTCCCATGTAGTCAACCATGATTCGAGTCCTGGACCCGGTGGCTTAAACTCACGCCAGGTGCATGCCCAAGATCCCGAGAGGAGAATGGAGGAGAAGGGATTGCGGCGTGGCCTTCCCCCCTGGGGGGGTGATTTCTTGCTTTCTGTCTCTCTGTCTTTCTGGCAAGTGCACACGCCCTATAGCAAAAACTCTCCAAAAAAAAAAAGAAAAAAAAATGGAGAGAAGAGACGACAGTAGCACAGTCCACACCCTGAGCTTATGTCCCACGGAGAGGAGAGGGATGGATGCAAGGGGATGTGGGACACGTGAGTGAGGGGAGAGTCAGGAGTGGGAGCCACAGTTTAAGTGGCTGATGGACCAACCATGTTGGGCTTTAGGAGAAGAAAGTCTGGGGGCTCCTCCCTCTTGTCTCACATTCCACCCTGAGGAAGAAGAGCGCTGTCCCAGCCACCTAGCAAGGACGTTTCACCATCTGCCGTGGCCATGACCCGTCCTCTCTTCCATGCGGCCTATAGGCCGGACACAGCTGGTGGCTCCTTTTAGGAAGAAGGAGCCCTTAGCTTTTGTCTTGCTGTCTAATTTTCTTTCCTAAGTGGCTGAAGTAAAAATTACCCAGGATGGGCCAGACGGTGGCTCAGCGTGAAACATAACACTCTGTGGGGCAGATCTACTGGGAAGGTTCTAGGTTCAAGCTCAGAGACCTCCCTAAGTGCACCGGGCACAAACCTGCCCATGATCCTGGGCTGAGGCCGGGGTGGATCGTGGCATTAAGAGCCTGCCAGGAGGGCTGCAGATATCCCTCTCCTTCGCACGCTCACTCATGGGACAAACATCTCCGACAGCTCAGCCTGAAAGAGGCCATGGCAAGGCAACTCCTGACCTTTCTGACTGGCTGGCCCCTCTGAACTGGACTTCCTCACCCCAAGATGAAATATTTAGACGGCTCTGAGGATCTGTGGTGAAAAGGAGACGAGGCTTATCCTCAGCAGCAGGTCTTCCTAAAGCTCAGGCTTGCTCCCCTGTTCTTGCCGGGTCTGGGCACTAGGACGAGATTTGGATTCCATCTTCCAGTCATTGTCTGTACAAGCACATTCCTTAGGGAACGTTAGGACTGATAAACTGGTTCCGACTCACCAGTCCCTGGCCAGATCCTCACTCAGTCATGCTCTCTCTTCCCATTTCTGGTGATTGAGGCACTGGATCTCACATGGCTGACTGCCTAGTTCGAGTCCTGGACCCAGTGGCTTGACAAACACATGGGGGGCATGTGTGTGCATGCCCCAAATTCTGAAAAGGCAATGATGAAGGGATTGGCCATCCCCCCGGGGGGTAATTTCTCACTTTCTCTGTATCTCTTTCTCTCTGTCTCTCTGCGGTGAGCACATGTTCCCCATCAAAAAATATATATATATATATATTTCACGTTAAAGAATCCTTTTAGCTTATCTTTTTTTGTTAAAAAAAAATCTTGCTAAAGGAAACCTGTGCTCAGCAGAAAGAGAGAGAGAGACAAAGAAACATGGAGATAGAGAGAGAGACAAAGAGACATGGAGATAAAGAGTGCGAGAGAGAAAGCACTCCCCATGGGAAACGGTCATGCCTCAATCCATTCTCCTCCACCTTTCCCTTCTTTTGGGTTTCTCAAGCTGCCAGGTCCAGGACCCAAACCACATGGTTGGCCATGTGGAGCCAGCTGCTTTGACCACCAGACCACAAAACCCTTTAACTTTCTTTCAAATAAGTCACTGAACTGGGTTATAGTAAAATGTCCTGCCGGAGCCTGCGACAAACTATCCCAGGCCAGATCTTCCAATTCCTCACGTTTCTCCTCGTCCCCTACTCACTTCCAGGGAGGAAGGTGCAGTCAAAGTGGAGAGCAGCAGGGGTCTGTGCCACTCCACCTGGCCGGAAACAGCGGCTCTAGTTGAGACCACAAGGTTTCCTCAGTCCACAGAATGTGGACCTCAGCCCCTGCAGAACCGCACTGAAGACGCTGTGTAAGGAACAGCCCACAACTTTCGTGCCTGTGTTAGAAGGGGACAGGGGTAGAAAAGGAGGATGAAGAGAGAAAGTGGGGGAAAGAGGGTGGGGTAGAAAGAAAAAGAGACGGGAAACGAGATGGAAAGGCGGCAGGAGAGAAGTAAAAGGAAAGAGGAAGAGAAGCTGAGGGTGGAGGGAGCAGAAGCGGGGACAGGGTGACAGCTCAAACCCTAAATTACAGTGAAAAGCAGCTTCTGGGGCTGACGTCAGTTTTCATCTCAGAGTTCTCTTAATTTATGATGCAAAGGCTGGCTTTTATTGGCAAGATGTGCCAAGTGTATTAATGGTTCTGAGATATTTGAGTAAAAGAAGAAGAAAAAATGGGAGGTATTAGCCTGGCTCACCTTCTAAATATTTTCAAAACATAAAACTGCTGCAAAAAAAATGCCAGGAATGGCCTTCTTGTTAAGCTGTGACAAAGGACAGGGGCCCTGTTCAGTCCCTGCTATTGTTTCCCTCCTTCCTCCTGAAAGAAGGGGACTGGGAGGGTCCCAGCAGCAGGGGATGGCACAGCTGGACAAGAAAGGGGCGGACCTGGCAGCTCTTCCCAGGAGAGAGACTAGGCAGGGAGTGGGGGGCAGAAAGAATAGATCTTCCCTTGATGACAACTGGGAGTATTTGTTTGCCTCCCCCGACCCCCAATAATTTAAACAGAAAACTTCTAGGAACTGGGACTCTTCAGTAACCTAATGATATAAGGAAGATACTATGAAAAAGGACTGGCATTAATATATTAAACTCCTTAAAATAACTAGATGCCCTGCTTTTCTTACACTTCTGCTGAGAACTGTTTCAGAAATCCTCTCGTTATTTACATCCTATTGATATCATTTATGAGTTGACTTCACATTGATGTGTATAAAACGCAATAAAAACTGAGGACATTACACTGATTGAAAATAAATGAGGTACGAATATAACACAAAACTTAGTCTCTTCCATTACCCTTAGTTACAATAATTAGAAAAGTGCTTACAAGAGTCCCTTGTTAACAACACAGCAGAAAAGCCTAATATCTTATTAATATTTAACAAGACATTGCTGGGTTAAATATTTTAAAAATTGTGCTTAGTTTTCAATTTACACTGACAACATTTGTATATGAAGAGCTCTTCTTAAAATAAGAGAGGTGGACACATAACCATAAAAAAAGCCATACTAAAAATATCTTTTTATAATTATTTGCAACTGAACATGACTTTTTTCCTATACTCTTTAATCCTATCAGTATTTCTAGCTACCAAAAAATAAAAAAAGATAAAAATGCTATTGGGATAATTGATGCGCTTTTTTTCTTCTTTTAATTGCCAAAGGGAACTTGCATTTGCCAGAGAGAGATGAAGAGGGGGAAAGAGCGGGAAGCAGAAAGCATCCTTCAGTGCGGTCATGCCACAATCCCTTCTCCAATTCTCCATCCTGTGAGGATTTGGGGCATGCATGCACATGTGCTCAGTGGGGTTTTCAAGCCTCCAGAGGCAGGAATCAAACTATGGCTAGCCATGTGGAATCTGGCTTCCTTAACCTCTAGGCTCTGGGACCATCCCTATTTATGTGCTTTTGAATGCACGTAAATGTAAAATATTTAAAAAATCTTTGATATGGGCAACTAGAATGTTTCCCAGAACAACCTGGAATAAAGCACAGGACCAAGGACTTGGTGGGCAGGCACTGACTGCCAAGATGGGTAAGGAAAGGAGGTTGACCAGCTGCTCTTGAGAATGATCCCTCTGGCCTGCCTTTCTTCCAACTCCTTTCTTATATTTCCCTCCTCTGGTTATTTTCCTTTTTTTTTTTTTTGCTGAAAAATATTTTATTTGCCCTTACCGTAAAAAGCGAGCATGCATGCAAGAGTGAGCGTTTTCCAATGGCCAAGGAGGTGTGCTCGTGCTGCAATTCCTTTGCCTTCCTTCTTCCTTCCTATCAGGATTTTGGGCATGCACAAGTGCCCAGCATATTTCTAAGGCTACCAGGGCAGGATTTAAACCATGGTCGGCCATGTGGATCCAACTCTTAGCCACTGAGCAACACGGCTGGTTAACTTTGAATCGTATTATTATTATTATTTTTTAACAGTATCTTTAATTCCCAGGTCCCAAGCCAGGCAAGGAAGCAGACAGACATATACGAGCCTATAGTCATTAAACTAGATGAGCCCATAATCCGTAAAGTGGCGAACGAGGATCCTGACGAGGTGGGGGGGGGTGCAATGTCTTGGCACTGCTTCAAGTACCTGAGACTAAGAAACTGATTCATCTCAATTATAATCAGAGTGCTGCTGGTGTAATTTAAATCGTGGTAATTAAGGGAAATTAAGTAAAGCCCAAAGGCTTTTTTTTAATGGGAAAAAAATTAAAGATCAGTAAAATAAATGAACATTACTAGATAATCTGAATCTTAACTACTCCTCACTGCTACTTATCATCATTATTATTTTATTATTTTAAAGTTTACTACGAGGTACTGAACTGCCTGCTTTATATGCATCATTTCATTTGACCTTCCCCACATCCCTAGACAGTGGGTCCTATATATATAAGTGTGTGTATAAAACTTTTTTGCAAGAAGCTTTTGCCATAGGGTGCATGTACTCACTAGAAAGAGAGAAAAAGTAAGAAATCACCCCCCAGAAGGGATGGCCACACCATAATCTCTTCTTCACTTTCCTCCTGAGATCCTGGACATCTACACATGCATGGGAGGTGTGATTTTTAAGTCCCCAGGTCCAGGACTCAAACTGTGGGAGTCCAGTGACGTAACCACTACACCATTTGCTGGTCCCAGAGAGTGAGTCCTATTTTACTGGAAGCTTATAAAAGTTCGGTCACTCCGATTAGTTCACGCAGAGAATGACTATTATATTCAAACCCAAATCTGCTGACGATAGCCAGGGTGTTAAAACCCTTCATTGTCACTTCAAAAGTTTAATACCTCGGGAACCAGCAGTTAGCGTAATGGCTATGTCGCTGGACTCCCATGTAGTCGACCGTGGTTTGCGTCCCGGACCTGGTGGCTTAAATCTCATGCCGGGCACGTGTGCGTGCGTGCCCAAGATCCTGAGAGGAGAATGGAGGAGAAGGGATTGCAGCATGGCCATCCCCCCTGGGGGGTGATTTCTCGTGTTCTGTCTCTATGTCTCTCTCTGTCTGTCTGGCGAGTGCACGCGCCCTATAGTGAAAACCTCTCCAAAAAAAAAAAAAAAAAAAAAGTTTAATACCTTTAAAGATATTTTCAAACAGTGGAAGAGGTTTACTGCTGATTTATTCCAGGGGTTAAAGGTCATTTTCATTGCATATTAAGGAAGAACTTGCTAAAAACCAGCACCCTCATTTACCAGGGGCCCAGCCCCGCCGGGACGACCTGCACCATGTCTGAATCAATGCTATTCGCCTGCACATGCCAGACCTGCTGTCCCATGCTGCTGTCACACAGCACGGGGCGTGCTCTCCGCAGCCATGCACACCAGCTGGAAACCATCTGCCACTTAACTTTCTAAGCTTGCATCTTCCTGTGCTCCCTCCCTCTCACTAATGCATGGCTCTCTATTCCTCCCAGATCCCCAACTTCCCTCACCAGTCACCCCATGTCGCTCACCTGGTCCCTCTTTGCACACATGACTCTAGGCAGCTCTCCTCATGGGAACATACTGCTCCCTAAAGCCAGCCATGCCAAATCAGTATGCATGGATCCTTTCACCTCTCTCTGTTTCTCACCTCTTGCAAGTATAAAAGTGTAATTACTGGGGCCAGCAGGTGGTGTGGTGGTTTAGGCGCTGGACTCCCACATGGCTGACCACAGTGGGAGCCCTGAACCTGGTGGCTTGCTTTCTCACTTTCTCTTTCTCTCTCTGGTGCGTGTATGTGCCCTATACAAATTGAATAATAATAATAATAATAATAATAATAATAAATAATTCTTCAAAAAAATGTGTAACAGCATGATGGAGAGTCTGGAACAGGGAACATTCAAAGCTAGAGAACCAGGAATTCCTCTGAAATGAAGATGAAGCTCCCTTCAAAGGGAAACACTGGAGTGTTGAAATTAAACATCCCTAGAGGTTCGGGACCTGTGTGGAAAGCAAACGTCCTATTGCTGTGGATGGGCAACTGTAGTAGGCGCTATAATGCTTCATACGGGGTGTAAGTGCAGTTAGCTTCTGAGAGCAACTTCTGGGACATGCACTCTTTTTTATAAATTATTTATTAATAATAATCGTTTAATTATTAATAACTAATAATGTTAAAAAAATATTGCTATAGGGCACTTGAGCTCACCAGAGAGACAGAAATAGTGACAGCGAGAGAGTGAGAGCAAGAAAGCAAGCTGCCAGGTCTGGGGCTCAAACCACAGCCTGCCACATGGGAATCCAATGCCCTACTGCTGGCCCTGGGACACACACTCTCATACACCACAGAGAGTCTGGGCTTTTATCGGGGCATTCTGACTTCCCCCAGGAGCTCTACACATCACTTTAGAGCACCAGGGGTTTAAAAGCCTTCAGGACCCATCAAAATGGCAGCTGGCTTCTGCAGCAAAAACGCTTCCTTTTTACAAATCAAATTCCAACTTGTAGGCCACCTGAAATTTTCTTTTTAAATTTACTTATTCCATGAACAAAAGAGACTGAGAGACACAGAAGAGAGACAACACCTTGAACAGAGTCCTGATGCCACAATCCAGTCCTGGCTTCAGCCAGCCCCAGATCAATGGGCACACAGAACCCGGCAGACACTCGGGGAGGCCTATGGACTCGAACTGGGAACCTCCCCATGATGGGCTGCCTTGTAGTGTGTCTTGCCGGTCTGGCCCCACCTGAGAACTCTTAGCACTAGAAGATTCATTGTTTTGAAACAAGGACAGGAAGCAGTGGCTCATTAAAGGAGTCACAACTTTTCCACATACCTGTTAACAATTACTGTATGTGTACCCTAAACATGTGTTGGACGGTAATTAACTCTGTGCCCTACTTAATACACCAGGACCCTTTCCCATCTATTTCACTGTGCCAGGAACAGTAATAGGGGCCATCCTCACAGCAACTCTTTTGAACACAGCAGGTATTCAAATAATGCTCATGCAGTGGATTAGAAACAAGCCTTATGGCTGGCAGGTAGCATGTTGGTTAGGGTGCTGGACTCCCACACAGTTGAGTGAGAGTTCGAGTCCAGGATCTGGTAGCTTGCTTCTCACTCTCTCTCACTCACTCATTCATTCTCTCTCTCTCTCTCTCTCTTGCTCTCCTTCTCTCCCTGGTAAGCACATGTGCACGATAACAAATTTAAAACTCAGTAAATAGAACTAAATAAATAATTATTCAAAGAAAAAAAAAAGCCTTGTTATTTGTGCTAATTTACTGGGAACTCTAACAGTGAAACAACATAAAGTTTCGATTAGCCAAAAAAGACAGGGACAACTTGGACATTATTAACAACAACAACAAAAAAAAAATAGGAAAGAGCTGGAAGACATTAGCTCTACTTCCCATCCATTGAGTCCCACAGACTGATAATGACCTTCAAGGTCAAGCTTTTCTATTTGAAAATAGAAATGTGATGAGGCTACATAGAGTAAACTAAGGGCTCTTACAGGGTAGGCCTCGTCATGGACAGGTTTTCAACTGGGATGAATGTGATTCTGCTCTGATGGGGTATTAGGTAATGTGCCGCTAAGTAGGGAAACGCCTGGGCTCACCTCTTCTGAGCATTCTGTCTAAAACAATGAGGAACCCTTAGGATGTACCTTATTGCTTCTCTGGCTAAATTGTTGTTGATCTCTTCACAGTAAAATCTTAACCCAGGGGCCAGCAAATGGCATAATGGCTATGTCGCTGGACTCCCACGTAGTTGGCCACAGTTTGGACCCAGTAGCTTAAACTCACACCGGGCATGTGTGCGTGCGTGCCCAAGATCCCGAGAGGAGACGGGATTGTGGCATGGCCATCCCCCCAGGGGGGGTGTGTGTGCTTTCTCGCTTTCTGTCTCCCTGTCTCTCTCTTTCTGGTGAGTGCACGTGCCCTTTAGCAAAAACTGCTCAAAAAAAAAAAAAAATCTTAACCTAAAGTTATTTATTGAAATAGAAACAGCCATGGGTTTGATGGTCTACAGGGAGGCAGAGAGAGGGACCGTGTGGATGGTAAAATGGAGTGCGAGAGGTCACTCCTCAGCAGTGCAGGTGGATTGAAACCTGGGACATTCCCTGACTTTTTTAGAGTGTGTGTGTGTGTGTGTGGGGGGGAGTGGGGGTGTTGCTAAACTCAAAGACTTCCTTCTGTCATACTGTCACAGAGGCCTATCCCTTCTTGCGCCCACAGAGTAAAATTTGTCATTTGGAGAAAACTCTTCTCTCTTCTCTTAAATCTAAAGCAAAATATGTCCGTGGTCATGCTATTTAGAACTGAAAGAGACAGCGGGACAAGGAGAAAGAGAGACAGACAAACAGAGGGAGACAGAGAGGGAGAGACTACATGTGTTCATAGGGCAGGGTTTCCAAAAATGATTTTTCAAGAGTGCAGGAATTCGTACTGTGGAAGATGCACAGTCTGAGCTGGAGAACGCAACGTGCTCTGTCTTGCGGCAGCCGTGCTTTCCATCCACTGCAAACTTGCCCTCCCGGGACAGCAGGTTCAGCTGTGAACAAAGTCTGGCACTGGGGAGAGGCAGAGGGCTTCGAAGGCAGTGCTGACTCCAGATGCGGCTGGAACTGACTGGCCCGGAGCCAGGCGGCCTGGGCCTGAGACCTGGCCCTTGCTGGGCCTCCCCTGCTTTAGCTCTGAAGTGGGGCTGAGATACCAGCCCATGCCTCCTGGTCATTCTGGGGGTTAAACCACATGGTCCATTTAGGTGCCTGGCATGGGGTCTCAGCACACATAGCCGGGGAGCTGGAGCTGCCAGGTGGCCTCTGGGCCCCGGGTTTCTCCCCACAAAGCCCTGAGGAAGGTCAGATTGGAACGGCTTTGGGCTCGAAAGCTGATTGCCTGCACGTGGACAAATTATCCCAAAGCATTGCCCCATTCTTCTCTGCCACAGGTACTAACAGAGCCATAGGGAGGCGGATTTATCTGAGCAGCTTGTTATTAACCGTCAGTATTCACAGAAGATCTGAGGAGTGCTGAAGGAGCCTCAAGCACAGAGCATCCTGGGGACGCTTGAAAGTTCCCAAGACCCTCATTTGCTGTGTCCATCCATCCACGTGGATGATAAATCCTGCCTCTCCCCTCTGTCTCCTTGGAAACTGAGTCCCCCCTCTCTCATTGCTGCGTGGCCATCCCATCTCTCCCCGGACCAATGCAAGGCCATCCAAACCACTCTCTCTATGGGGAGTCTTTCCCGCCAACTTTTCAAGGGAACCCAGCCGGATTTCCTAATACTGGGATTTGCTGTTACCTCAGGCATTCATCACAGAGAGGGTCCTTCGAGGTCTGCCCTCCTCCCCCACCTTCTAGGCTACCTTCTACCACCTTCCTTTGCCCTCACTCCCCCACCCCACTCTCACACACTGGCTCCTGCTGTCAGGAAAGGCCCCTGTCCTCACCTCTCAGGTTTATCTTTCCCTGTTCTATTCCTACGGCTAGGATTGGTCTTCCTTCTCGTCAACACCTGACAACTCATCCTTCAGAAAGTAAGAAACCAAGCAAGCTGCCAGGTTTGGGACTCAAAGCGCTGTTGGCCACATGGGAGGCCAGGGCCCATCCACCACACTACCTGCTGGCCCCGGGACACACTCTCATATACCACAGAGAGTCTGGACTTTTATTGGGGCATTCTGACTTCCCCCAAGAGCTCTACACATCACTTCAGAGCACTAGGGGCTTAAAAGTCTTCTGGACTCATCAAAATGGCCATTGGCTTCAGCAGCAAAAATGTTTCCTGTTTACAAATCAGATCCCAATCTGTATGTCACCTGAAATTTTCTTTTCTTTTTGTTCCATGAACAAAAGAGAGACAGAGAAGGGAGACAACACCTCCAATAGAGTCCTGATGCCACAATCCGTGCCAGGCTTCAGCCAGCCTGATCCTCAGGGATCCTCCTCTGCTGCTCTGTCCGCTCTGGGCTAGGAGCTTCTCCGAGCTTTTACATGAATAATTTCATGATAAAGGAACGACAGAGCAATCCTCAGGGCAGTGCTGTATAAAAATCTCTTCATTCCTTCTCTCCCACAAAACTGAGGTCAACAATTAGCAGGAGTTATTACAACTTAGCTTTCCCAGCCCTGAGTGTTCGCAGAATAAGCGACTTGAGTTCCTGAAACTTGAGCAATCTGCTAAGGGGACAAAGCACAGCCAGGGAAGGCAAGGGTTAACAGAGTCTCAAGCTCTCCCAAGCGGCTAGAGTGGAACTGAAAGGTGACCCAGCCCAACATTCCTCTCTGCCCCCTCCTTTGTTTCAGGGACAACATTTTCACAACACCACCTCTTGAAGATGACAAAGGTCCTAAACTAGGCATTTTTGTTTTTAAAAACCCAACTAACTCCTACCATTGCACAAGAAAAGAAATGCTTCCCTAATCAAAAGTAGATTAACTCTCCCTTTTTTTCTCTGTGCATTTGCATGTGGAACACCATTTAGGAGGCCATAAACAGACCCCTGGGTTGAGTGATTTATCCACTGCTTTATGGACAAGAACAAAGGCAGCAGGCTTTTCAGGGGGTGCTGCATTTTCTGTGGGCAGCCAGCCCGCCTTCCCGCTGCCACTGCCCTTAACTCTCCTTCCACTTAGAGCTTTCTGACAGATTAGCAGCGTAACTGAACTTTCATTATAAAACTGAAGGAAGGCTGGTACATTTCTTGTAGATTCAACGAGAAAACAGCTTTTTTTTTTTTTTTTTTAAGAAAATGTTTTAAGATAAGCTTAAAGGAACAGTCCTCCCTGGCTTCCCCTAACACCCACACACGCACCCACATACATGTGATGTCCTTTTGTGAGTGCATTTCTTCTCTATAACTATCTTTACTTCCCTATTAAAACTTCCTTTTTCCTGCTGTGTGGGTTTTCACTCTGTGTTTTAGGGTGAGTCTCTAGTATTAGAGATCTGGACTTAAAGAACTGAGGATTTTATACAACATAGAGGAGTTCCCCTTAGGCAACCCACTGGGACCCCTCTCTGCTTAAGAGCTCTGTTCCTCCTTCCCCCTCTTAATAAACTTTCTACTCTACTATCCCTTCCTGGTGTCCACATCTCTAATTCTTCATGAATGTGAAACAATCAGTTCATTGTTGCACCCAACTTTCCACGTCACTTTAGGCAGTGTGCAGGGAAAACCAAGGACTATTTTTTTATGATTTTTGCCTTTTGTGACAGCAGACTTAGGCTGTAGACTCTCTCCGTTTGTTTTTGTTTTTGTTCTTTTTTAAAATTAAGTGTTTTTTTTTTAAGATTTAATCTGTTTAATATTTAATTTGCTATGGGGTATGTACATTCACCAGAGAGACAGACAGACAGACAGACACACACACACACACACACACAGAGAGAGAGAGAGAGAGAGAGAGAGAGAGAGAGAGAGAGAGAGAGAGAGAGAGAGAGAGAGAGAGAGAGAGAGAGAGAGAGAGAGAAAGAGAGAGAGAGAGAACGAACACAAGAAGGTAAGCAGCCAGGTCCAGGATTTGAACCGCACTTGGCCACATGGGAGTCCAGCACCTTAACCACCATGCTATCTGTGGGCCCTAGCCCCTCTCCATTTTTAAATGTGACCTTCTTTATGGGTGGAAAAGTTGGTCATTATGGATTATTTTATATTTGTTTAATAAAACAAAGAAACACATAGAGAAAGCATTCAATTCCACTTTGGGTTGAATAGATGCTTGCAATTTCTCACCACATCTGTATTACTTTCATAATACCCCTTAAAGAGCAACAGTGATTCTTTTATAAGGTGTCATCTTACCTTTGTTAAAAGATCAGTTATTGTACAAAAATTTCCCCTATGTATTAAAGGTTTGCAGTAAATAATTACATTTTGATACATGCTACAACACAGATGAGGCTTGGAAACATGGGAAGCGAAAAAAGACACAAAAGAACGAAAACAGTATCCCTTTCCACATACATAAGGGACCTAGAATAAGCAAATTCATAAAGAACAACAATAAGGGGACCGGCAGATGGTGTAATGTTAATGTTACTGGACTCTCACATGGCCAATAGCAGTTTGAGTCCCAGATCCAGCAGCTTGAATTCACATCAGGTGTGTGTGCATGCATGCCCAAAATCTGGAGAGAAAAAGTGGAGAAGGGACTGCAGCATGGCCATCCCCCAGGGGATGATTTCTCATTTTCTGTCTCTGCCTCTACAGTGAGCACATGCACCCTATAGCAAAAATCTCTCTTAATAAATAAATAAATAAATAAATAAATAAATAAATAAATAAAACAGCAAGTAGACAGGAGGTTGCCAGGGCTGGGAGAGTGTGGAAGAGGGCATTGTTGGTTAATGGGTACAAGGTTTTGATTTTTGGGACACTGAAAAGATTCTAGAAAGTATAACATTATAACTGTACTTAAAGCCACTGAATGGTACATTTTGAAATGGTTAAAAGGGTACATTTTAAATTACGTGTAATTTAACCACAATAATAAAAAAAATTTTAAAAGTTAATTGTAAAGTACACTTTGTTTATGAAGGCCAGGCATCAGAAAATACGTGTTAGGGGACCAGCAGTTAGTGTAATGGCTATGTCTCTGGACTTCCATGTAGTTGACCGTGCTTCGAGTCCCGGACCCGATGGCTTAAACTCACACTGGGCGTGTGTGTGTGCGTGCCCAAGATCCCGAGAGGAGAAATGGAGGAGAAGGGATTGTGGCGTGACCATCCCCCCTGGTGGGGTGATTTCTCACTTTCTGTCTCTCTGTCTCTGTCTGTCTGGTGAGCGCACACACCCTATAGCAAAAAACTCTGCAAAAAAAAAGCAAGCAAGCAAGCAAGAAAGAAAGAAAGAAAGAAAGAAAGAAAGAAAGAGAGAAAGAAAGAAAGAAAGAAAGAAAGAAAATAGGTGTTAGGTGCTATAGCAAACATAATGAACATTTTTCTTGCTATTTCAGTCCACCAGTAAAGACTTCAATTATGCTCTGGACTGTAATTTACAAGTAAAATTCTTCAGGGTGACCGAGGTGAGTCTGCCCTGTTTTAAATGGCCTCACAGCAATTAGTCTACTAAGAAGTTCTTTCCTCTGTTCCTTGGTGCTGTCATATCCACTCCCTCTATTGGTTGAGGGCTAGGAAATCAGATAATTAAGCTTATTTTAACTGTGTAGTACAGACAGGCTCTTAGTCAGAGCTCGGGGCCTCTTCTTGGGTAAAGACATAGCATTTACTGTTTGGCATTTGAAATATCTATTTTGGCCGCTCAAAGGACTTACTTATTTCCTGGTTACATTCTTGAAAGCTGAGGCTGGTGGAGACGCAATCGCTAGTCCTCTGTAGATTTAGTCTTGAATTAGACTCATTTATAGGGGATGAAACTGAGGTCAGACTGGTTATTTGTCCACGGGCACACAGCTGACTGCCAGCATGGTCCAGAGCCCAGACCAGTGCTTTGTCCATTAGATCAACCCCAGTTCAACTCATCTCAAATCAAGCCTCTGAAAACAATAACAACCCAGCATCGAGGCGCAGGCCATAGTGTGCTGCCCTGTAGTACTGGAATCCACAGGTTGACTGTGGGATCAAATCCTGAGTCGGCCCGAAACAATACAGCTTCATGCATCCAAGCTGGGTCTAGCTGGAGCTGAAGGACCAGCATAGTGTGGCAGAACCTTGCCAAAAGTGCTTCTCTTGGGGACCAGCAAATGGTGTGGTGGTTAGGGTGCTGAACTCTCCCACATGACCAACCGTGGTTCAAGTCCCAGGCCTGGTGGCTTAAAACTCATGCCAGGCACTTGTCCATGAGTGACCAAAATCCAGAGTGGAGAATGGAGAGAAGAGATTGTGGTGTGACCATTCCCCCAGGGGGTGATTTCTTGCTTTCTGTCTCTGTCTTTCTCTTTCTCTGGTAAGTGTGTGTGCCCTATAGCAAAAATCTCAGGGGGTTGGGGGGAAGGAGTGCCTCTCTCTCTTTCTGTCCCTGTCTTATGCTCTCATTAAAGAAATAAAAAAAAACTGGGGCCAGCAAATGGTGTGGTGGTTAAAGTGCTGGACTCCCACATAGCTGACCATGGTTCAAGTCCTAGACCTGACTTGCCTTCTCACTCTTTCTCTCTCTGTGTGCCTCTCTGGTCAAATTGAATAATAATAATAATAATAAAAAATTTAAATAAATACAGGAATAACAACAACAAAAAGAAATAAAAAAACTTATTCTGACATTGCAGTCCTCTATTAGAAATAAATTTCAACTACACATAGGTATGTCATGTAATTAAAAATTGTGACAAAAAACAATACATCCTTTTCAAATTGTAAAGTTAAAATAATTTTCTCAATAATACTTTAACAAAGATTAGCAAGCACAATATTATGCTACTTTAGAACATTACCAGAAATAATTGGTCTTGTTTAAATACTGTCTGAAAATTATATAATAATAATAGCTCTCATCTGAATGCTTACTATATAGCAAATAGTAAGCTATATAGTACAACATTTTATATGGATAGTTTTATTAATTCACTATAATTTTTTATGCTTACTTTTTTTCTTTTCTTTTCTTTTCTTTTCTTTTCTCTTTTCTCTTTTTTTCTTTTCTTTTCTTTTCTTTTTTCTTTTCTTTTTTTTCACCAAAGGGCACATATGCTTGCAAGAGAGGAACAGGGAGAAACCGCCTTCCATGGGGCTTGATCAGGCTGCAATCCCTTCTCCACTGCTCCATCTATCAATAGCTAGGATTTAGGGCATGCACACACACTTGCCTCACATGTTTTTCAAACCACTGGGACCAGGATTCGAAATGAAGGATTGGCCATAAGGGACCCAGATCCCTTAAGTACCAGGCCCCAGGGCTGGCTTTGGATGATCTTATTTAATTTTCACAATCCTTTTATTTCCATTGACAAGTGAAAAAAACTAAAGCTTAGAATAGTTCAGTCATTTGTCCAAGATCACACAGCGAAATGGCAGGGACAGGATCTGAATTCTAGTCTTGTAGATTTTAAAGTCTGTGCTTTTTGTCATTTTATTACATTCCAAAAGGGTGAGGAGACAGTCTGTACTGCCTTTAAAAGTCTGCTGTTTGCTTTATAACAAAGGAAAAAATTCCTGTTAGGACAGTGGATCGCAACATCGTCCAGCCTGCTGGGTTCTGGCCAGCTTCAAGGAAAACTGCTGCTAGCCCCAGAGGCTGGAATTTCATGAGCCCAGGGTGCTCCTGAGGGGTGGGAGCGGGCAGAGGTCCCCAGGTAATGCTCACACACGCCTCCCTTCAGAGAAAGCCCCCGTTCCCAGCAGTCCCTCCTGACAGATTTCTTAAGTGATAGCATTGAATCGCTCAAATGCCGGTCCCTTTGAACGTGTTCCTGAGGCCTTCCTATCCCTGGTACAAGTCCAGTTGGTGGCGAGGTAATTGTGTGTCTCTGATAAGCGAATGTTAAGATGTTTTACTTCTTTCTCTTTTGAGAGAGATTTTTGCTATAGAGCACGTACACTCACCAGAGAGACAGAGAGACAGAAAGCGAGAAATCACCCCCCAGGGGGGATGGTCACGCCACAATCCCTTCTCCTCCACTCTCCTCTCAAGATCTTGGACATGCATGCACATGGGCCCGTTGTGAGTTTTAAGTCACCAGTCCAGGACTTGAACCACGATCTACTAGTGGGAGTCCAGTGACATAACCGTTATGCCATCTGCTGGCTTCTACTTATTCCTATTTTTAAAGTAGGACTTTTATTCTAGTGAATTTTCTTACCAAAAGTAATTTTTGAATATTATAGATAATTCTGAGTATGAGTAAATTCACATTTTTGTCAGTAATCCTCTTTTCCTTATTACAGGGCCTGAAACTTCAGAGCCAGCTCCTACTTTCGAACAGGAGTTGGCAAACCAGGGTCCCAGAATATCAGCTGCTCTGTGAATTACCACAAGTGGTGGGCCTAGGTGTACTCCCTGGTCTCAGACATGACAGGGCCAATTTCTCTGCTTCAGAAGCCTAGCTGTGGCCTGGCCGTGGAGGCACAGGCTGCTGAGACGCTATGATCTGCAGGCTGGGAGGCCAGGGTTCGATTCCTGGTCAGACTTAAAGGCCAGGTGCAGTGGTGTGTGCCTGTCATCCCAAGGGCTGGGGGCTAAGGGTCTGTAGAGGGAAGCAACCCAGTGAGACCGTCTATTAACAACAGCAAAGGCTCACTTTGTGCCGAGGGAAAAAAGGGCAGTTTCGTAGACTGTTTCCGACTTGTCTCAAGACGCCATCAAGGAGGTGACTTTAATTGTCCCCACTTCTCCTTTGTATGGCTGCTCTGGTTTCATCTGAACCATTGGGTCATTGGAAAAGGCATGATGCATGTTTTGCATAGAAAAACAGAAAAGAACGTCTTAACTTTTCCAACAACCCAATATGTCGTAGCTAGACAGAAATTCACCAGCTTCCCTCCATGCATGCCCAGGCTGTTTTATCTTGCCAACAGCTGAGATGTATCATTGAAAACTGGTCTGTATAAGGAATATGTTTCATGAGCTGGTCCCACAGTGCATTGGTTAAGCCTTGTGCAGAGGGAGTCAAACCCGGCCCAGGTGACAACATGTCGGGCAAGCTTGTCCAAAAATTTGATGGGTTAGAGAAATGGAGGAAGGATTATGGCATGACCATCCCTGTGGGGTATATTCTCTCTCTCTCTATCTCTCTCTCTCTCAACCTGGCACACACACATGCCCTCTTGCACCAAAGAAAGTATTGTTTCCAGAAATTTTCATTAGCAAAGATTTATGAGGTTCCACCTTAATTGATACCTAAAGAGATACTTGATAAAATGCAGGTGTTTGGGGCCAGCAGGTAACATAGAAGTCACCGAGATCTTATTCAGCAAATATTTATTTACTGACGGCCAATTAAGTGTCAGACATAGTGCTGAGTACTAGGAATAGAAAACTTATAAAAATGCTATGAAATATAACATATAAAACACTCTTTCACACCTTACAGACTCCAGAGTCAATTAGACCTAAAATTTGACATGATTCTTCTAAGTCCAAAATCCCACACAACTGGAAACAACTTAAGGGTGCCAGCAACAGATGAATAAAGAATCAAATGGGCCCCACTGGGGCTAGCAGAAGGCCTAATGGTTACGTCACTGGACTCCCACATGGCCGACCATGGTTCGAGTCTCAGCCCTGTTGGCTTGAAACTCACTCTGGGTGCGTGTGCATGCCCCATGGTTCCAGGAGGATAATGGAGGAGAGGGGTGAATGGCCAGGCCACAATTCCTTCTCCCCCACTCTTGGGATTTGGGGCACGTACACACGTGTGCCTCGCCTATTTTTCAGACCATTAGGTCCATGTCTTGAACTATGCAGTTGGCCACATGGGACCCAGCTGCCTTAATTACCATACCACCTGGTTCATTAAAAAAAAAAAAAAAAGATTAAAAAAAAATTCTAAGCATGCTACAATATAAAATACCATTCCCCGTAAAAGACAAAACAATCTTGGTGGGGAAAGGAGAAAACAAAACTGCTAAGCTGTCGGCAAACAGCTACCTACTAACTTGTGTAGAACGATCAGTTGTGCGTCAGCCCTAACCACCTCTCCCTCGTCCCCGTGTGATGGGACAGGGCAGGTCAGACACACATTAGTTCTAGTCCTAGGCTCACCACTTGCCCTGGGTAAAACCTGCGTGATTCATTTCACAAGGTGCAAGTAACGCTGTTTCTGTGGAAGAAATTCCTGGCTATGGGAAACTTCTCCAACTGAAGATACATTTGTTTGTAACATAATTTCCTGAATTCTGTAATTTTCTACCCACTCAGTATAATTGGACATTCAAGGTGGCATGCAACCAAAGGCAGCATGATTCTAACCCAACTGAAGAGGACCTGTTTTAGCAAATCTTCAACAGAATTTCGCCCACAGGCAGTCTTTGAAATATATTAGCAGTTCTTTAGCAGACCAGTAATAATAGCTAGTCAATCATCTGAGTTAATTAAAGTTTCTGAAATGCCTTTTTATTAAAAATCAAAATGGTGCCTTAAAAGCAAAGCCTCATAAAATGAAAAGGGACTGTGCAGTGGCAGGTGTTTTGTGAAAGTGTTTGAGTTGGTGAGTGGTGATTAAAAGGAGTGGTCCCACGTGGTTGAGTGCATGGTTTGAGCCCCAGACGCGGTGACTTGAAAAACACTGGGTGCATGAGTGCTCCAAATCCCAAGAGGAGAATGGAAGAAAGAGAATTGTGATGTGTTTATTTTCTCTCTGTTTTTCTCCTTTTCTCTCTCTCTCTCTGAGCACATGTGCCTTATTGAAGAAAAAAAAAAAAAAAAAGCAAGCACTGGAGCATGCAAATGAAGTGCAGTTACTATGTGAAAAGTACAGCTGCTCTCTGTATTCTGGTTTTTCCCCAGTGACGCTGTCTGCCCTTCCATCAGTACCCTAATGCCGAGTCTGCAAATGTAGGTGGAAAGCATCATTCTAATTTATTTTGTTATTTAAACATTTTGTTTGTAGAGAGATTTTTGCTAGAGGGTGCATGTGCTCACCAGAGAAAGCAAGAAATCACCCCCTGGGGGAATGACCACGCCGCAATCCCTTCTCTCCCAGTCTTTTCTCAGGACTCTGGGCACACACGCATGTTTGGTGTGAGTTTTAAGGCCCTGGATCAGGGACTTAAACTGTTGTCAACATCATGGGAGTCCAGCGATGTAATCATTATACCTAATCTGCTGGTCCCAAGTATAATTCTAATTTTAACAGTGGAAACACACTGATATATATATATATATATATCCATGGTGAATAGTTTCCTAGACAGCAAATGTTATAGTTGATACTAGAATATTTGACCAAATTATGCAAATTCCTTAAGTAAAAATAAAATTTTCAACAACCATTTGTATGTACAGGTAATTATGTTAGTGTTCTGGAAACTTGAACTGCCAGGAGCACTTGAAATATTTTTAATTTTTTTTTCCTTATAAGGTGAAAGTAAAAAAGTGCATTAAGGATCTCTGTGGTGGGTTTTTAAATTAGTCTTATTTAAAATTGATGAAATACCACGTGTCTTGGCAACTCTCATCTTCTAATCTGAGCCAAGGGCAGGAGACGGGTGAGACCTATTTGAAAGTAGTCACAGGGCTCTGAAGAGTAAGTACGGTTAGTTCTCTGTAATGTTTGTTTCGAAAACATGAATTTGTTCCCACATGACTGACATGTTGAGGAATGATTCGAACTTCATTTCGATTTCTGAATTTTGCCTTTGCTTGTGCAGGATTTCATGCATGAGAAACATGAAGCAGATGCTGAAAATTGCCCCCAGTTCCCGAGAACAACACGGGGACACAAACACATGCACACACCTGGACCACCTGCCAGCCCCTCTGTCCACAGGGTGCCCAGGAACTCACACATCTCCAAAAGTGTCACCATTCGGAAGCTGCAGCCCTACTGGTATGACAGCCTGCTCTCTAACTCTCCCAGTCTAGCTGATAGGAGGGGACTTCAAAAACTTAGTGGGAAAATGGAATTAAAGTATAAGCTTATTTTGGTGCAAAGCATTTTTGAGATCTATACACAGTTTATTCACAGTATGTATTCGCTGTGAACATTTTGAAGACCACTGGTCTTTTTCTTCTGCTCTCTGATCTTGTCTTCTCTCTCGCCTCACTCTTTCTATCCACCTCCTTTTGTTCCCTTCTCGCACACAGGGTGGTCAGTGTAGAAAAATGGTGGTTTCCACATGCAACTTGGGATCTGCTTCAAGGTGAAGTTATATTCACCACACTATGCATCTGTTTCTTAACTATTTAACATGTATGAAGTCAGGCCTCCATTTCTTTCTTTTTTTTTTTTTTTTAAGTTATTCTTTGTCCTTGAAAGACAGAAAAAGCGTCCCCACTAGCGTCCATGCCACAATCCACTCCCTGTCTCAGCTCGCTCGATTACAAGCATGTAAGTGTGCTGTGTGTATTCAGAGCTCCTGATATATGAACTGAAAGTTGTTTTTTTTTTTTGAGAGAGATTTTTGCTATATAGCACATGCGCTTCCAGAGAGAGACAGAGAGGCAGAAAGTGAGAAATCACCCTCTGGGAGGATGGTCACACCACTATCCCTTTTCCTCCCGGGATCTTGGGCACATGCAGCCAGCATGAATTTGAAGCCACTGGGTCTGGGACTCAAACCACAGTTGGCCATGTGGGAATCCAGTGACTGTTATACCATCTGCTGATCCCCGAACTCAGGCCCTTTACCACATGGGTCCAGTTGTATCTCTGCTGTGCTATCACCTGGCCCACCTATCATTTTCTTTCTTCTTTATTTTGGGAGAGGTTTTTGCTATCGGGCGCGTGCGCTTGCCAGAAAGACAGAGAGACAGAGATACAGAAAGCGAGAAATCACCCCTCAGGAGGATGGTCACGCCACAGTCCCTTCTCCTCCATTCTCCTCTCAGGATCTTGGGCACGCACGCACACACTCCTGGCGTGAGTTTAAGCTGTTGGGTCTGGGACTCAAATAAGGTCGACTACATGGGAGTCCAGAGACATAGCCATTACCTAACTGCTGGTCCCACATTTTCTTTTTTTTTTTTTTAAATGTACCACTGATGAGGTCTCTGAGTGTTATGCTCAGTGCTTTATTTTCCCTATGATTCTTCTTTTTCCATGAAGAGAGTGACTGTTAGGAATGCACATGTCATGTGACGTATTATAGCAGAATCGACCATGGGCACTTTGTACTTGGGGAGCTTTTCCTTCTATCTCTTGTACTTTTTTGGGGTCTTAGACATTTAATACCAGAGCAAAAATAACTCCCAAGTACAGTCTATTCTCGGGGTGTGTACTCTTGCAATCAGGTAGGAATGCCCTACAAAGCCTAACTCAGGTAATTCACTTTCCCCCACATCCTTAAACTGCTCTCAACTATTCACCCCAGTCATGAACCTCAAGAAGCAATTCAGGATTATCAAGAACTCAGGGTGACCGTCCCATGATCTGGAATTCAGTATTTCTCAAGGACACATTGAGGAATGTCCCTCCATCTATTATCTACTAGTTGGCGATCATCGCACTGTCGCCACAAAGTTTTTGGTAATTTGCAAACTGTACCCAAGGTACAGGTTAACAAGAGTAGACTGCTGTACCGGTGGTGGGCTTATTTTCTAGAAGGCACCTGTAATGATGTTGGTTGATTTGGGGAGTACAGAGTTCAAGGATGCACTAAAGTAATTTGAACAATTTGGGCTTTTATATTGCCTGCTTTTTCTATATGTGCCCATAATTCTTATTTTGGCTTTTATTTTTTTCTCCTAATTTGCTATAGGGCACATGAACTCTCTCACCAGAGACAGAAGGTGGAAAGTACCCCTCCCCACATCCTTCATTGTTTCTCTGGGATTTTAGACACACACCTGGCATGTTTTTCAAGCTGCCAGGTCTGGGACTCAAACTGTGCAGTTGGCCATGTGAGATTCAGTTGCCTTAACTACCACACTACTGACTGATCTTTATCTTGGCTCCTTAAAGTGGCTCGAGAAATGAGTTGAAAAGAAGAGTAGAGCGAAAAAAAAAGGGGCATCAATTTTCCTATAAACTTTAACAACATGGCAAGAAACTTGCAGTGTCCAAGCATCACGCTAGTACGTGTTGGATGACCTCAGTCATCACCCTCATGCTTCACTATTCCATGTAGGATGTCCTCAGTCATCACCCTCATGCTTCACTATTCCATGTAGGATGTCCTGACATCTCACCCTCCTCTTCACTATTCCATGTAGGATGACCTCAGTCATCACCCTCATGCTTCACTATTCCATGTAGGATGTCCTCAGTCATCACCCTCATGCTTCACTATTCCATGTAGGATGTCCTCAGTCATCACCCTCATCGCTTCACTTTCCATGTAGGATGTCCTCAGTCATCACCCTCATGCTTCACTATTCCATGTAGGATGTCCTCAGTCATCACCCTCATGCTTCACTATTCCATGTAGGATGTCCTCAGTCATCACCCTCATGCTTCACTATTCCATGTAGGATGTCCTCAGTCATCACCCTCATGCTTCGCTATTCCATGTAGGATGACCTCAGTCATCACCCTCATGCTTCACTATTCCATGTAGGATGACCTCAGTCATCACCCTCATCGCTTCACTATTCCATGTTGGATGTCCTCAGTCATCACCCTCATGCTTCACTATTCCATGTAGGATGACCTCAGTCATCACCCTCATCGCTTCACTATTCCATGTAGGATGTCCTCAGTCATCACCCTCATGCTTCACTATTCCATGTAGGATGTCCTCAGTCATCACCCTCATGCTTCACTATTCCATGTAGGATGACCTCAGTCATCACCCTCATGCTTCACTATTCCATGTAGGATGTCCTCAGTCATCACCCTCATCGCTTCACTGGGGTTCCAGTCTTGTTGTACCATTAATCATCTTTGTGACCTTGGACAAGTCACTTTACCCTCTGCGCATTCAATATTCTCATGCTAAAATAGGAATTACTGGGTCATCGGGAAAGTCATGACACAACATCATAATTTTCTCAATGACCTAATAAAATAGTTTGATGGGTCTGAGAGTGCGGATGTAAGTGCTCAATCCAGTGTCTGATATATGGTAAGCACTCAGATATTAGTTGCTACTGAAGTTATTTTTTTATAGTGTTTTTATCAGTGTGACTGAGGCGTAAGTCTAAAAATTTAGAAGTGATGGCTACATAGAATGTTTATGACCACTGGGTTCCATTGTGGTAATGAGAATATTCCCAAAACTTAAGACGTCAAAACTTCAAGTTGTCACATGACACTGCCTACTATATTCTCAAAAGAGTATGACCAATATAGGTATTTTAAATAATTTTCCTAAATTTTGACTCATTTTTTAATTGTTTTTTTAAATTTTATTTTTGAGAGGTTTTTGCAGTAGGGCATGTGCGATTGCCAGAAAGAGGGACAGAGAGAGACAGAAAGCGAGAAATCACCCCCAATGGAGGATGGACACTTCTCAATCCCTTCTCCCCCATTCTCCTTTTGGGATCTTGGGCACGCACACACATGTGCCCGGCATGACTTTAAGTGGTCCACTCCAGGACTTGAACCACGGTCGACTAGGTGGGAGTCCAGCGACATAATCATTATGCTATCTGCTGGTCCCCAGTTTTGACTCATGTTCTGGCCATAGGCTTGAAACAAATAGCCTTATCTGGCATCATTCATTAGTCCACATGAACTCTGGCGTATTGCCAATAGCTATTTTTGTGTACCCTCTGCGAACCTCAATTCACTTTGCTTTTATCAAATGCTATCTAGCTTGAACTATTATTCATTGTTCATCAGCAATCAATCAGAGGGTATTTATAGAACATTCAAAATGGGCAAACCCATTAGGAATGGAAAGAGGCAAAAGACCACCTCTCTGCCCTCCCTCCCACATTAGACTGCAGCGAGAAGAGATGATCACCCAAAATCTTTGGTGTTGCCACCCCTGAACTCTGAGCAACCATTACTGCGATGGCAAGAGGTGACGGTGTGGTGGGGAAGACATGGTCATAGTAAAAGAAGAAGATATGGAAATGAATGGTCGGCGTGAGCCTTGGCAGATTATATACAGTGATAGGTGCACTCCTTGAGAACTCAGTAACTTTTCTATAAGCAGAAAACTATCACACAGGTTTGCTTCTCAATTATTATAGATCGTTAAGAGGTTTGAAGAAAGATCTCATTCACTCATTTTGATAAAAGCCCTTGGAGGAACAAACAGAATGACATATTCACATATAAGTGCATACATGCCACATAAAAAGCAAAAGAACATTAAATGATGCCGAGCGCACAGCGGAAGTCCTTCATGAGATCCACCCACATGACAAGCTTGCACTTGAAGTGATCCCAGCCAAGTCCCGCACTCTAGCACTGAATATATTTTCTCCCTCATTTTAGGAACACTTCAGTCCAAATGAACCTTGCAAAAAGTGTCAGCACAATACATGTTATTTAAACTGGAGGGAAAGGATTGAGAGAGGCAATCTGTCAGTAGAAAGAAAACAACATCTGCCACAATACTCCTCTTCTCAACTACCTTCTCTCTTGGTGCAAAACCTTTCTCCGTTTGCCAGGTGTCCTACGCAGCTATGGTGACCCAGAGAATGCTCGTGCAATTTTTCTGCTGTGGCTAAGACACACACACACACACACACACACACTGCCCTTTCTCCACCAGACCACTTAGTCTCCTCCACACTGGGAGGACAGCTTCATCAGAAACCACCTCCAAACTCCACAGTGCTGTCCTCTTCCCGGAGGGGTGTCTCAGAACAAAAGCCATCCCAGGTTCCATTTATTTCCAAGTCACAGCAGCTCACAAGGCTAAGGGCATTTAGGCAGTACATGGTCAAATCACCGCACAAGGCCCCTGGGCCTGAGTTTCCTTCTTTCATTCTGAATGAATTTGGAAGAAGCCTTGCTTTCCAAGCGGAAGACAGTTCTTGCCACTAATTTCATGCTATCACTAAGAGCAGCGTCTTCTCTAAGCCATGGCAAAAGGCAAAACAGCTTTCCATGTGTTTCAAGTCACGAACCACGTGAAATGTCTTTCTTCTACCTACCCTGGCACTGTCTATACAATCACTGAATAAACAAAGCGTCCCCACAGACTAATAAACACGAGAGCTGGGGGCTGGAGATCACCACTCTAATCCTGGGTTAGCTGTAGCTTTTGAATCATGTTGAATGCTTCTACTAAAGATACGCTTAAGCTTTGGCTGTTTAAATTTTGAACAGTAAGGCAATAATAGCCACTTGTTCGCTTTTTAAACACATGCTCTGGGTAAAAGTTTTTGAAACAGATTTTAGCTTTCTGGCATATGATAGAGAAAAATAAAATCATACGTTATACTTAATATTTTACCCCTTCTTTTTTCACTAAATACACATGTCCCTGACATCCCAAAAGATGGCTTAAATTAGCATCTCTTAGAGTTCAAAGATGCTATTTTGTAGTAGGAATTTAACTTCTAATTACACAGCATTACATAACATTATGGACTATTTTAAAAACTTTACTGAAAGGGTAAAACAGGCCATGAACTATATCCACGGCCAAATCTTATGAGGTTCTCAAAGGCTCTTTTATAGATCATGTAGCAAGATTAAAGAAGTCTGCTCTGCCCCTGAGAGCTCCTGCCTGGTCAATCTGAGGTCCTATTAAACATGAAAGAGACTCTCTTATTTTCTATTCTCCAACTATGGATTTCTATCTCTACACAAATTATATCATTGGCTATTTTCTACTTTCAACTTTGAGAACTTGCTTTCATATTTATTATCCCATGTTATTTGTGAATGCTCTTTGGGGCTATATGTAAAATTAGAAATAACAGCTCCGTTGTTCCTTTGAGTATGGGCGATGGTCAACACTTCACATCTCTCTATAAAACGTCAAATGTCCAACAGTGAATGACAAGAATGTTGGGCAAAAGAGCAGAGGATGGAACAGCCATGGTGGAGGACAGGGGGTAAAGAGGACAGGGGATCCAGAGAGAAGGGTCTCTAGAGACATGAAGAACAATAGGATTAAGAACAACATGATTTTAAAGGTAAATGTTCAGAAAGCGGGGCCAGCAGGTGGTGTGGTAGTTAAGGGTGCTAGACTCCCACATGGCTAGCCACAGTTCAAGTCCTGGACCTGATGGCTTTCTCTCTCTCTTTCCTCCTCTCTCTCACTTTGTCCCTCTCTGGTCAAATTGAAACAGATAAATAAATCAAGTTAAATGAAATAGTTCTTAAAAAATATTTTTTACAGAAAGCATTAGGCATTCACTTTGGAATACCTAAATGGCACAGGAACAAAAAAAAAAAGTCTACATATTTGGGATGATTTTATATAGTGTCTGTCTCTATACGTAGGAAAGAAAGACAAAAAAGCTTTTTGTGTGACCAACATAGGAATCCTATTACCCAATTAAAATGAGAAGGGTCTCTCCTCAGAAATAAACTACTCTGACATTTGGGACCATGTCGGAATGTCAGGCTGTCATCTGTGCTCACGTCTGTTAAACTGATGTGCATATTGGACCAGCCCATGGCCTGGTGGTTGAAGTCGCTGGATCTCACCTAACTGACTGCAGTCTGAGGACAGACCTGGCAGACTGAGAAACACGCTGGGTACGTGTGCGTGCATGCCCAAAATCCTCAAAGGGGGGAGAAATGGAGACGGGATTGTGGCATGACCATTTCCCACAGGAGGAGCTTTCTTGCTTTTTGTCTCTCTCCCTCACTCCAGCAAGCACATCCTCCTTTTGGCAAATTAAAAGAAAAAAAATTTTAAAAAAGGATAAACCAGTGTATATAACAATGATTTTTCATGAAAATGTTATTGTTTCTAAATTCTAAAAGTGAAATCTAAACTTGAGCTGTGAAGATTAGGTATCTACATGCTACACAGATAAACACATCACTTATGGGAGAAATTAACTACATGGAGAAAGAGAAAAACTATTTTGATATTAGTTAGCGGAGATTCAATAAAGCAGAGTGCATCAAGTCAGAAATTAAGACATTGCATAAATTATAAGTAACTTCTTAGTTATGTCTGTACACAATTAGTCTTTTTTTTTTTTTTTTTTTCCTTTCTTCCCCCTAGAAGTTAAGTCTTGCTTAGAGCCTATTAGGAAGCAAATCTGTCCTCAGGTATGGTAAGAGCTTATCACAGTGGGTGGTTAATGAGCAGCTCCTTTTCCGAGCTAACATTCTGCACTTGAAAAACAGGAAATTAGAGAAGTCAGCTTCAGAATTATAAAACAGGTCAGAAAAAGACCAAGGAAAACAGACTTTGCAAGGATCAATATTTAAGTTTTTATTGGGTAGAGTTCTTGCAGGCAGGAAATAACTGGTTACTCTCAATAAAGGAAAGAATTAGATAAAGAGACTGTGAAGCCATTCTGCTCAATCTGTGACACTGAGATGGTCCTGGAGCCAAAGCAAACGAAGAAGTGGTTTTACGGATCCTTTACTGATCCTTGATCCAAAGAGATTCCGAAGTCTTCTAGGTCAAATGTGCCCAAAAGATCTATGGGCTCTTCTGGGCCTGCCACTTACATGGTGACTGTAGCTGCTCCAGTGACAGTGTGGTAGGGCCCAGTGGTTGCCATGGAGATCCACAGGCTCAGAAGGCCCCAACTAGTACCATCTGGCCCTGAATA
>NW_006159444.1:6014191-6048966 GCF_000334495.1 Tupaia belangeri chinensis
ACACAATGAGTCTTTTTTTTTTTTTTTTTTCCTTTCTTCCCCCTAGAAGTTAAGTCTTGCTTAGAGCCTATTAGGAAGCAAATCTGTCCTCAGGTATGGTAAGAGCTTATCACAGTGGGTGGTTAATGAGCAGCTCCTTTTCCGAGCTAACATTCTGCACTTGAAAAACAGGAAATTAGAGAAGTCAGCTTCAGAATTATAAAACAGGTCAGAAAAAGACCAAGGAAAACAGACTTTGCAAGGATCAATATTTAAGTTTTTATTGGGTAGAGTTCTTGCAGGCAGGAAATAACTGGTTACTCTCAATAAAGGAAAGAATTAGATAAAGAGACTGTGAAGCCATTCTGCTCAATCTGTGACACTGAGATGGTCCTGGAGCCAAAGCAAACGAAGAAGTGGTTTTACGGATCCTTTACTGATCCTTGATCCAAAGAGATTCCGAAGTCTTCTAGGTCAAATGTGCCCAAAAGATCTATGGGCTCTTCTGGGCCTGCCACTTACATGGTGACTGTAGCTGCTCCAGTGACAGTGTGGTAGGGCCCAGTGGTTGCCATGGAGATCCACAGGCTCAGAAGGCCCCAACTAGTACCATCTGGCCCTGAATAAAAAAGAACCCATCAAAACCCCCCCCCCGCCCCCCACCCCCCCAGTTAAAATTCATTAAAAAAAAAAAAAAAATGTGAAACCAATTGGGAAGCTTCAAATAGAATTTGCACCAAAATGTGCTTAGAAAAAAAAAGTTTCCGCCTTTATTTGTTTTCTTTCACTCATCTCTTACCTTAGTTTTTTTCTCACCCAAGATTTATCAACCAAACTCAGGAAAAAAGAAGCATTCATTAATACCAGTTCAGTAACTAAAGGTTTCTTTCTCAGTGAGTTTTGATTAGTGGGAAGTTTCCAAGAAAGAACAACAACAACAAAAGCATAGACTAAGGGAAGCTTTAACAACCCAACGTTTCCTGAGAAATTGTAAATTTTTTGGCTGTTTCACAGGTATTTCTTCTCAAGTATAAATGACATCATCGTTGAGATTTTTTTTTTTTTTAAAAACTGGCCTGTTATTCTGCATTTGGTACCACATATTGTTTTAGTTGAGCATCAATTGACTTTTCTATTTTTACGGGGAAGTTATGTCATGACTATTTTTAGTAGACAGTGTCTGGTTCTATCTTTTGTGGTATTCAGCACACGATCATGCTTTAGACATTTTTTCCTAAAGCTATAAGAATGTACGTATTTGCTGGAGAATGTACTCCTTAGTGAATATTCTACCACACTACAAATCATGTTTTAGATTCAAGATCAAAAACAGCAAATAAGTACTAAGAAATGAAAGAATTGGGTATATTACTAGGCACCAAAGCAAGTATAGCTTTAAATATATAAACTTGTCCTTGAAATTGTAATATTTTTAATCATGAATTGAGAATTAGTGGACATGTGAGCTCCTCTGGTAGGTTTTTGTTTTTTGTTTTGTTTTTTGAGAGATTTTCGCCACAGGGCATGTGTGTTTGCCGGAAAGAGAGATTGAAAGTGAGAAATCACCCCCTGGGAGGATGGCCATGTCACAATCCCTTCTCCTCCATTCTCCTCTTGGGATCTTGCACGCACGCGTGCCCAGCATGAGTTTAAGCCACCGAGTCTGGGACTCAAACCATGGCCGACTACATGGGAGTCCAGTGACATAGCCATTACACCAACTGCTAGTCCCGTCCTTTGGTACGTTTTACTTTATTCTTTTTTTTTTTTTGAGAGAGATTTTTGCTGTAGGCTGCGAGCGCTTACCAGAGAGACAGAGACAGGGAGACAGAAAGTGAGAAATCACCCCCCCAGGGGCGATGGCCACGCTGCAATCCCTTCTCCTCTTTTCTCCTCTCGGGATCTTGGGCACACACACACATGTGCCCAGCATGAGTTTAAGTGGCCGATTATGGGACTCAAACCGCAGTGAACTATGTGGGACTCCAGCGACATAACCATTACACCATAGGCAGATCCCAAGTTTTACTTTACTCTTAACAACCTACCTACAAATCAAAGTCAAATTAATAGGTGCAGTTTTAGAGTATATGATTTGGCACACGGCTGAGCTAATCCACTGGAATAATTTATACAATGAGTTTATAATTATAGTAATAATTTATACAGAACTTTCTACAACAAAAAGTGAACAGAAAGGAACACCCAAGACAAGATAGAGCCACGGCCTTTGTTTGCCCTTCATTTCCTTCCCCCAACTCCAACTAGGTACAGAGGTTAGCACAGAGCCGGGGCTCCCCACGTGCACATTAGCATCACCGGCCACACCCCTGCCAATGAAACCACAGTCTCTGAGGTGGAGGTCCCAGGTATCAGGAGTTCTAGAAGCCCCCAGACACCAGTAGAGTTGTGCTTAAAGACAGCCGATGGGGGCAGTCAGCCACACCTGATACCAAAGCACCAGCCCTCCTCCATCCTCAGCTACTCTGCTCTCTCCTTGGCACTGCGATGTTTAGTATGGGATTTACTGACACTGCATACAGTTAACTCACAGTATCATCATTCTTGCTCCTAACACATAATCACTTTTTAAAAAAAAATTCTAATACAGAGCATGTGCGCTCACCAGAAAGAGAGACAGAAAGTGAGAAAGAACCCCCAGGAGAGACAGTCACTCCACGAAGGCTTCCCCTCCATTCTCCTCTTGACTTTTGGGCATCCACACACATGTACTCAGTGTTTAAGTCATGGCGGTCCAGGACTCAAATGGTGCCGTCAGCCATGTGGAATCCAGCTGCCCTCAATGACCACACCACCCACTGACCAAGCCCACGCTGATTTCAAATACAAATATTAAGAGGATTTTAGTACAGCGAATACGACCCTTGGTTTTCTTTTTAAGTTATCTCTTTAAATACTAACACTTTCCACGTCTTAGGAGACAACCTGCACATCCTCAATACCCTTTGCTCTTTATTTTATGAGAATTTTTCTTCTGCATGACTAATATTAAATGTAGCGTGTCTTACCTCTACGATGCTTTTTAAATCTTGCACGTAAGTCCTTTCAGTCTCCAGGATTTCCTGAACAACTCTATCTACATAGAGGAGCTTGGGACTGGAGGCTGAGTCTGCAGTGGTTTGAGGCACCCCACTCGTGTCCACTCTACGCTGGGCTCTGGGCTGCCTTTCGCCGTCTTCGACCCTGTTCTGTTGCCCAGTGGGGGTGTCCCTCTGCAGCTCACTGCTGGAAAATGGCCTGGCTGGAATGAGCTCCAGTTTGATGGCCCCTGCTTCCTTGTCCTGGTTAAATAAGCCCAAGTGGCTATTAGAGACTAAAGTCATTCTGCTGCCGAAGGAACCATGGCTGTCCCGGGAAGAGGCTGAGGACGATGTGGAGCCGAAGCTGACAGGCCGGTCACTGTCAGAGAGCTCCATGGTCTTCAGTTCTTGGGAGCGGGGTTGCCTGGCTGTTGTCTTGGGAGCTGGAACTTTGGCTACAGCTGATGGGACTTCAAGGCGTGACTGGAGTCCATCTGCAAGTGTTCAAGAAAAGGACAAGATAAGCGAGGCAAGCCAGTACTTTAAAATCCTGCCAAACAGAAGCTTGGTTGGAAGGAGGCTAGAACCTGGCTCAAACGTGTGTACTGTAGCCAGAAACTAAAAGGTAGTGAGTCAGTTATAGGAGATGCAAAATGAGTTTCCAAACAGGCCCTGGGAGCCTGTTAGAAATGTGAAGCCTCAGGTTCTGCCCTAGATCTATTACATTCCAATCTGCATTTTAACAAGATCCCAGTGTCGTGCGTACACATTCATGTGTGAGAAGCACCCTAGCTGTTGCTCCAAGTATGACCACCTGGAATGATGCACTTATGCATATTAGTCTAGCTTTACTAAATTAAAGGCACACTGGGTGAGGCAGGAGGCATCTTAACTTTAACAAGCTCCACAGGTGGTTCTAATGGCCCTATGAGGGGCCAGCAAGGGTGTAGTGGTTAAGGCACTGAATTTCCGTATGGCTGACATGAGTTTGAGTCCTGGATCCAGTGGCTTCAAAATCATACTGGGTAGGGCCAGCAGGTGGCATGGTGGTTAAAGGTGCTAGACTCCCACATGGCTAACCATGGGTTGAGTCCTGGACCTGGCAGCTTGCTCTCTCTCTTTGGTCAAAATTGAAAAATAATGATAATAAATAAATACTTAAAAAAAATCACACTGGGTACATGTACATGAGTACCCCAAATCCCGGGAGAATGGAGAAGGGGCTGCAGTGTGGCTATTCCCTGCCAGGGGAGGGGAGGGGTGATTTCTCACTTTCCCTTTCTCTGTCTCCAGCGAGTGCATGTACCCTATGGAAAAACCTTAAAAACAAAACAAAACAACAACAACAAAAACCTATGTGAGTCTTATAAAATTGTGAAAAGTATTGTTCTAGATTTTCAGTAATTCCACAACAGTTTAGTATCCTAAAACCACCACTATTTGATTTAATTTATGCTGACAATTTTATATTTCGCTCATATACAGCATTAGTGGAAATGTCCTGTGGACAGCAATTTTCTAATGTTGGACAAGAAAAACAAAATACTAAGACCCTCCCCCCCAGCCCCCTGGCCCACTGAAAACTTACCCTCTTCACTACATTACTCTCAATCTCTTGTTAAAAACTGATACTCCATGTGTGGTTTATTATAGCTACACTCTTGGAGAGTATATGTGATTAACTATAACACTCCGCAGGTAAAGTTATAAAATGATAGTGACATTATATGATTGAATAATAAATATAGAAACTAAATCATGAGAAAATTGAAGGGAGAAGGGCTGCTGCCATTTAGAAGAGGGTATAAGAAAAGACTCTGCAAAGCCCAGAAGGTTGCTGAGTGCTCGTAGCTTATAAATACAACCTCCGGTCCAAACAGGGCCTGTGAAAATCCAACTTCTATGGTTTGGGTGTCCCCAAAATTGATGTGTAAAGATCTGTTAGTAATGGGATTAAGAGGGTGCAAAATTGATTCAATTATATGTTGAAGGGTGGGGCCTGTGGAAGGAGATTATGACCGGGTGGTTAGGGCAGGAGCTCCATGATTGAGCCCTGGCGTGCACTCGCCAGAAAGACAGAGACAGAGAGACAGAAAGCGAGAAATCCCCCCCCACCCACCCAGGGGGGGATGGCCACACTGCAATCCCTTCTCCTCCATTCTCCTCTCGGGATCTTGGGCACACACGCACACACGCCTGGCATGAGTTTAAGCTACCAGGTCCAGGACTCGAACTGCAGTCGACTACATAGGAGTCTAGAGACACAGTCATTACACCCACCGTGGGTCCTGGTAACTTTCAGAAGCTGTTTCTTGAAAGTTCCAAATTCCAATTTTCATTTGCGAGGCAGGATTAAGATTTTCCCTCTGTGATAGTCAGGTTTATTGAAACAAAATACTTTGTGATAAGGAATTTGACTAATGAAGAAATTTGCTTTGGGCCAGCCAAAAGTCTAGTGGTCGAGAGAACCCAGATTCCACATGATTAATCATGGTTCAAATCCCATCCTGGTGGCTTGGAAAACAATCATGACAGAATGTGGTCACACTCAATGGGGGATGCTTTCTCCCTCTCTCCCTTTCTGTCTCTGTCTTTCTCTGGTGAGTGTAAGTGCCCTCTGGTAATTAAAGAACAAAAGAAACTTGATTCATTTTACTAGGTTCCTTACCACCAAAATTCTGTTACAGGTTTTGTTTAAAAATGGAAGTGTGAGACTTACGTTTGGGGGATTATGATGACAAATGCAGTACCAAGAATATAGATTAATGATCATTTCCAATAGGAATGTGGATTGCCTTTATACTAAAGGTCATCAAACAGCTGGTACCAATATTTATGGAACAGAAGGATCAATGAAGCCTATATCCCTTAATATACTGACTTTTTCTACATAGTTTGTGTTCATGGCAAATATTAGTTCCTATTTATAAGGTATATGTTATCATTATAAAATAAGGCACTAACTCTAGGTCAGCAAGAAGAAATGGTAAGAAACGTTCAGGAAATGAGTGATTTATCAGCATAACCACTACCACATGGTATGAGTTTGTGGCAAATTTGTAAAGCTTTTGCAATATTCTTTCTGCTTGCTCTATAACAACTTTATGGCTTATAAAACATCAATTGGCTCTAGTAGTTAAAATGCACTTGACCTAAAAAAAACCTGATCCAACTTGAGTATGGCAAAGGTCCAAGAAGCACTCATGTATCTAGGTGTGCCTGCTGCCAGGGGTGAGTACCCACATTCGGGACTAGCATTCACGTCCTGGGCAGCTCAAAGTGGGAGCAGGAACACACGGCTCGTCTTCTCCTTGGCCTCTGCATAGCTGTAACCACCAGGCTGATCTCGCTGTAGGAAATGGACAGCAACTTGGGGAGTATATGAGGATACCTGTAGGATCCAAGAGCCCAACGAGGCTCTGACTTAGGACCAAACATAAGTTGGATATACCCAACATGAAAGGCCAGGACATCTGGAAAGTTCTAGATCAAACATCCTATTTCTCACACTCAAGATACACTGGTCTCCAGGGCAAATTTTCATTTTCTAACTAGACAAGAAACAATTTTCTCTCCAGTACAAAAAAAGTCCATAACAATGACATAATTCTTGGTACTACACTTATTATCAGGACTCGTGAAAAATGAAATCAACAGCAAGACACATTTTTTCATCATCCTTTATTTTTTCTGTTTACTTGACTTAAGTTAAATAGCTAATGTTGGGGACAAGGGATTAAAGAGAAATAAAGTGGTTTTTAAGATAAAATACAATGTGTATGTGTGTGTGTATATGTGTGTGTATATATGTATATATACAGTGTGTGTGTATATGTGTGCATATATATATACAATGCGTGTGTATGTGTGTGTATGTGTGTGTGTATATATATATATATATATACAATGTGTGTGTATATATGTATATATACAGTGTGTGTGTATATGTGTGTATATATATATATACAATGCGTGTGTATGTGTGTGTATGTGTGTGTGTGTATATATATATATATACAATGTGTGTATATGTGTGTGTATATATATGTATATATACAGTGTGTGTGTATATGTGTATATATATACACACAATGTGTGTGTGTATGTGTGTGTGTATATATATGTATATATACAGTGTATGTGTATATGTGTATATATATACACACTATGTGTGTGTGTATGTGTGTGTGTGCGTGTGTATGTGTGTGTATGTGTGTGTGTGCGTGTGTATGTGTGTGTATGTGTGTGTGTGCGTGTGTATGTGTGTGTATGTGTGTGTGTGCGTGTGTATGTGTGTGTATGTGTGTGTGTGCGTGTGTATGTGTGTGTATGTGTGTGTGTGCGTGTGTATGTGTGTGTATGTGTGTGTGTGCGTGTGTATGTGTGTGTATGTGTGTGTGTGCGTGTGTATGTGTGTGTATATATATATATATATTTAGATTTTTGTTGCAGGGTGGCCGTGCTCACTGTAGAGATACAGAGAGGGAAAGTAAGAAATCAAACCTCAGTGGAGAATGGCCATGTGTCTTGTTGCTGATTTCATTTTTCACCAGTCCTGATAATAAATGTAGTACCAACAGGGGAATCCTTTCATGGATAAAACTTAAATACCAGCAAGAACTGGGCACTGTTCCAAGGAAAGTTTTGTATGTCCCACCACCAGGTCATATCCCTGGGGCCACTGCAACCAGCCTGTTCTTCAGGCTGCCAACCAGGCACTTTGTAAAAGAAGATATTTCAGATATTTGGTGTCTGCAGTATTTAGC
Organism: Tupaia belangeri chinensis; assembly: GCF_000334495.1. NCBI lineage: Eukaryota > Metazoa > Chordata > Mammalia > Scandentia > Tupaiidae > Tupaia > Tupaia belangeri. The sequence continues at coordinate 6,021,978 of NW_006159444.1, forward strand.
CAAGCCCACTGCCCCAAACTGAATACCTTCCAAAATCACCAATGACAAAAGTGAGACACGGAAAGTCTGGTCGTATAATAACGTGTAGTACGAGACTGATTTGTTAATGGATAACATTTTTATGTTGATTCATCACTTAGGAGATAATTATAGTTTTTCACATAAGGAAATGTACCTCATAAAAACTGTCTAGTCTTGTTCTCACTTCCCTCAAAATAATTTAAGATTTCTACCCTGTCTGGCCTTTTTTATTTTGTCCTTTTGCTATAGGGCACATGCACTCATGGGAAGTGACGTGGGGGGCATGGATCATCCCCTAGAAAGATGGCCACATGGCAATCCCTTCTCCCTTTTCCTCTTGGGATTTTGGGCATATACACACACACACGTCAAGTGTGATTTTCGAGCTGCTAAGCATGGGACTCGAACAGTACACTTAGCCATATGGATCCAGTCACCTTAACCACTATGCTATTGGCTGACCTCAGCACTCATTTACTTTAAAAAAATGTATTTACTTCAAGAAAGAGAGTGAGAGAGACAGACACATGTACCTCGATAGGATCTCAGGTGGCGATCCTCACCCAGCTTTCCCGGCCAGCCGGGATCATGGGCATGCACATGCCCTGTGTGTAGGGCACAGTGAGCCAAACCCTGGTCTTCCATATGCCTTCCAGTATTACAGATGTCGAGCTTACTGCTACTCCACCATGGCTGAGCTCATTTTATTGCACTTTCTTAAATATGGCTACTAGAAAATCTAAAATGACCTATGTGGCTTGTATACATTTTAATTGAACAATACTGATCTACAAATCTTCTAGATAATTATATTATTCTGTAATTAAAATTTATGCCCTTCTCAGTCCTTGCTCAAATAATATGAGTGAGCAGATGTTTAAAAGCAGCTCAGTTTTTAAAAAATCCATTCATTAATATCATTCTGAATGAGCCAAAATAGAGTTGGAGCCAATTGCTATGTAGTAGATATTGGGGTAACTGAGTTTTCAAGATAAACTTAAAACACCCAGGTAAAAAACGGAGAGCAAGGAAGCATTTCCCTCTGCCTTACGTGAAAGATGTCGGCAGAATGCATCAGCCTTTGGGAATTTGCTGCTTTCCCTCTTAGAACTTCTCTCTTCCCCAATTCCACACGCAGGGCTAACGATACAATGTCTGAGACCTTCATGACAAACACAGTGAACACCCATATGGAGTAGAGCTTTTGACCATGAACACCCTAACATAAGCTGGTTCTACCTGTCAATTTGACCCTTGATAAACTCACAGGTGGGGTAGGGGACGGAAGCGTTTGTAGAGGGGCCCTGCGGTATTGCCAATTCTTTCAACCAGCTATTAAAATAAAATACTCCATTTGTGCCATCCTCAATAAAAAGGGAAAAAAAAATGGCTAGGCAGCGCCCAGGCAGGTATCCTTTCACACATCTTGCTTGGGGACAAGCCCCTCTCTCGTTTGTTTTCTAGGTGAGAGACTCTAATTATTTGGCTTTTCTTATTTGCTCTTTACACATTCAGTATTTCAATTGTTTTTCTTCAGAATGTCCCTGCCAGAATCAAAAGCAAGACTTCTTGGCTTGAACTTGTTCCTCAGGCTAAGTTAGGTTTGATGCAGAACTTCTCATGGCTCTCTGCGACTATGTTTACATGGCGGAGGGGGTACACAACTCTGTCACAACCGCCAACAAGGACCTTGCAAGGCAGGGCAGGAACTCGTCTCACAGCAGAGGGACAGGCGTGCTCAGGGTTTCTAAAAGCTGCTCATTGCTATTCTACAATCAAATACCGAGTCTGAGAGCCTTGGCAGAACAGCCATGGAACTCAAGAGACTGTGTTGTACTTAGTACCAAGGCATACCCAAATTGATGTCGTTCCTCATACACTGACTGTGATATTCAGAATGCTGAGGCCGCAGAAAGACTAGAGTGTAAGCAAGCAGTGATTCTGACAGCCAGCAAGTTCATTCAATATTGAACGAGTCTTTGGCAGAGTCTCAAAGCTGCTAACAACCAACGTCATGACTGAAACAACTTAAGAGTCAACGTTAAGAAATACACATTTACATATTTCAAAGACAACACCAGGTACTGCCTTCTCACTGAGATAGTAGATAGGGCAGTAGTTAAAAATCATCACAGACAACATGGATTGTACAATGTCTCCTGGTGTGCTGAACTACCAACCCGATCACTGTACTAATGGTAGGGCCAGGACTATAGTTCCACATGGCCTTTAATGTTTAGCATATCCAATTCATGGAATGTGGTTTTCATAGTTATTTTGTAGTTATTTAGTGATGAAGCCAAAATTCTTGTTACCCTGTTAGTTTCTTTCTTCTTTCTTTTCTTAAGTTCATTTATGTATTGAGAGACAGAGACAGGGAGAACTACCTCTGGGCTGGCCCCATAGCCTAGTAGTTAAGGGCATTGAATCTCACATGGCTGACCGCCACTTGAATCCTGTCCCAGAGGCTTAGACAACATGCTGGGCACGTGTGTGAACATGCACCAAATCCTGACTGGATGGAGAAATGGAGAAGGGTTTGTAGAGGTGACCATGTCCCACCACGGGATGATCTCAGCCCCCCTACCTCTGGGCTGGCCCCATAGCCTAGTAGTTAAGGGCATTGAATCTCACATGGCTGACCGCCACTTGAATCCTGTCCCAGAGGCTTAGACAACATGCTGGGCACGTGTGTGAACATGCACCAAATCCTGACTGGATGGAGAAATGGAGAAGGGTTTGTAGAGGTGACCATGTCCCACCACGGGATAATCTCAGCCCCCTTCTGTTTCTCTCTGGCAAGTGCATGTGCCCTCTGGCAATTAAACAATTTTTAAAAAGAAAAAAGTACCTTAGACAGGGTCACAACACACTAAACTTCTCTCCCAATCCTACCTTCCAGCCAGCCAGGATCAGGGCGCACCCATGGGTGTGCCTGGCCTGTTCAGGGTGACCAGGGATTCCAAGCCCAGGCCTTCCCATATGGCTCCCGTATTGTACAACAGCACCCTACCACCCACATCTCATATTACATGGTTATAGGAGATGTCCACACTGGAGCAAGCTGGATGAGGGGCATATGGAAACTGCACAAGACATCCCGAAACTTTTCTGTACATTACAAAATTCTCCCAAATAAAATCTTTATTTGTTTTAGTGTTGAGAAATAATTGACACACAGTAATACACGTTTAAATGTACACAACCTGATGTAGTTGGAGATAAGTTAACCCATGAAACCATCACCACAACATATGCCATACATACTCATCACCTCCAATTGTTTCCTCACATCCTCTTCATTATTTTTTGATAAGAACACTTCATATAAGATCTACCCTTTTAGCAAATTTTCTTTTTAATTGCCAGAGGGTGTATGTGCTCATCAGAGAGAGACAGAGAGGAAGAGAGAGGGAGAAAGCACGCTGCCATCGGGCATGGTCATCCTGCAATCCCTTCTCTATTTCTCCATCCTGTGGGGATTTACAGGATGTTCACACATGCACCCGGCAATTTTTTTTTTTTTTGAGAGGTTTTTGGGGCAGGGCACGTGTGCTCGCCAGAAAGAGAGAGACAGAGAAGAAAGTGAGAAATCACCCCCCAGGGGAGATGGCCACACCACAATCCCTTCTCCTCCATTCTCCTCTCAGGATCTTGGGCATGCACGCACAGGGACCTGGTGTGAGTTTAAGCCACCAGATCCGGGACTCGAACCGTGGTCAACTACATGGGAGCCCAGCGACATAGCCATTATGCTAACTGCTGATCCCCACATGGCATTTTTCAAGGTGCCAGGGCCAGGATTTGAACTGTGGCCAGTCATGTAGAATCTTACTCCTTTAACCACTAGGCTACTGTGCTGTTCTCCTTTTAGCAAATTCTTAAGTATATAATACAGTATTGTTAAGAAATATAGACATGACGCTGTGCAGTAGATTTCTTGGACTTACTCACTTTGCATCACTGAAAATTTGTATCTTTTGACTAATGCCTCCCTGTTTCTCCCTTTCCCCAGCCCCCGCAATCATACGAGTGGGATTATCTTAGATTTCTCATGTAAGTAATGTTTGTCTTATGTCTCACGTAGCATAAAACCCTGCAGGTTCATATACGCTGTTACAAGTGGCAGTATTTCCTTCTTTTTTATGGCTGGCTGATATTTTACTATTTATACATAACCATATTTTCTTTTTCTTTCCTTAAAAAAAATGACAGAGGGTGTATGCACTTGCTAGAGACAGAGAGATGGAAAGGGAAGGAGAAAGCACCCTGCAGTAGGATATGGCTAAACTGCAATCCCTTCTCCATGACTTCATCCTGCAGGGATTTGGGGCACACACACACACACACACACACACACACACACACACCTGGCATGGATCTCAAGACGCCGGGGCCAGGATTCAAACTGTGGTAGACCATGTGGGATCCAACTTCCTTAACCACTAGGCTACAGGACCAGCCCTCCCCTCTTCCGTTGTGAACAAGGTTTCAGCTGAGCCTGTGTCCCTGCCTCTTTTACTACAAAATACAGCCATACAATATGAAAAAAATTTCACCCACTGAAATGGCATATGTCCCTTGGGGGTCCATTTCCCCAGACATTAGACATGGTTTCTCCATATTTTCCCCTTCCCACTGGAACCCACATGTGGCAGGGACCTTGCTTCCACCATGAAAATGATGCCAATGCCCTAGAGAGTATGGCAGAGCCCAAAGCAGCTGGACCCTCATAATCACTGTGGCTGGACATGCCCTGAGCCAGCTCTTAAAGTCTGGTGGCCTCAAGCTGCTATGCTGGAGGAACCGGGGTGAGACCATGCTGCTATGCAGTGGGAGATCAAGGAGCCCGACTAGTTCTGCCTGTCGCTGAGTGTATCCAGCCAAGGTACTAGAGGACCTTCACCCTGCCACAACTGACTGCAAGTTCATGACAGTCCCCAAGGTGGAACTATCTAGTGGAGTTTTCCTGAATTTCTGACTCATAGAAACCTTGAGAGACTGAGGCCAACAGGTGGTGTGGTGGTTAAGGGGGCTGGACTCCCCCATAGCCAACCATGATTTGAGTCCTGGACCTGGTGGCCTGCTTTCTCACTTTCCCTCTCTCTCTCTCACTCTGTTCCTCTCTGGTCAAATTAAAATGAATAAAGTTAAATAAAATAATTATTTTATTTTTAAAAAATAATTACTTTAATTTTTATCTATTCATTTACTTTTTTTTTTTAAATTTAAACAGAGAGAGACAGAGGGTGAGAGTGAGCGAGAGAGAGGAAGTGAGAAAGCAAGCCACCAGATTCAGGACTCAAATCATGGTCGGCCATGTGGGAGTGTCCAGTGCCTTAACCACCATGCCACCTGCTGGTCCCTTTTTAAAAAAAAAAAAATATTTTTTATTTATTCATTCATTTAATTTTTTAAATAAAATAATTATTTTAAAAAAAGAAAGAAACCTTGAAAGTTTATAAGTGACTGGTGTTGTATTAAACCACTAAGTGTTCAAATGATTTATTAGGTATCAAGAGATATCCCAGTTTCTATTAAAACAGATTAGCCTTACAGTAACACAACTAGTGTAATTCTGTGTCAAAGTTACTTTTTTTCTTTTAAGGCAGTGTTCTTTCATGTGTCCATTACTTTTTAAAAATTTTTGTGAGTGAAAAAAAAAGCAGTGAGGTTAGGTAACTTCACATTCTAAGTTGAACTGTGATTTGAAAACCATGGTTTCTAATTTCTAGTCCATTGTTCTTTGAACTTAAATACAGATTTATAAAACACTAGGGCAGAAATGGAACTGACAGGTCAGAATATGAAGGACTCAACATAAGATACTTGTGTAAAGTATTCGAAAAGGCCTACTTAGTATGCATGAGTGTGCGTGTGTAGAAATGAATATATCCCCAACTGTGTAGACACAGAGAATTCAAAGACCAGCCAGAGACTAAATGATGACATGACACTCTCCTCCGGTCAGAGGGTTTGCATGTTCACTCTGGCCTGCACCATCGAGGTTTATGGTGGTTTCTGGATCTTTGCTCTCTCGGCATGTCCCTGAGGCAGCTGGCCTAGCCCACTTCCCCAGGTCCTATCCAGCCACCTGGATGCAACTCCAGCCCTGAAATAAGTAGCACATCACTGCCACACTGCACGGCCACTCCTGGCTGGGTTGCAGCAGAAGCAATAATGCCACGATAGCAGTTTTCCCCTCCCACCTACTAATGCCAGGTCTCAGACAATGAACTAGATCACTGTCTTTGCCAGAGGTGAAGAAACTCTATTTTTAATTTAGAAGAAATAATAATCTAGCTCTAGCTTCAAACTGAACAGCGCTGTCCTCTTAGTGTAAAAATATTGGTTGAAATAACTAAATAACTAAACAATGATAGTTGTACATACAAGCTTCATCTGTACTGAGCACCCTCAGTTCCAAAAACATCTCTGCACAGTTGTTGGGAGGGAGGGCTTGAAGCGAAATAACATTTTCTTAAAGAAAAAAGGGGAAGAAGAGGAGGAGAATTTCAAGTGACCAACAACAGCACTCTGAGTAAATAAGTTCATCCATAAAGTCCATTGAATGTTTTCTTAAGGAGGAGAAGGAAGAGAAATTGAAATGTCTAAAAATGGAGATCTGAGTAAATACAGGATGAATAAAATATCATGTTCTCTCAGTTTCTTAAGGATGTAGAAAATGGTCACAACCTACAACTGAGTAAAAGTGAAGCTTTAAAAATTATATGTATAATATGATCCCAATTTTGAATATAAAATGCCACTTCTTTATTATCACCTTAAAAATTGAAAGATTATAATAAAACACTAACATTTGCTTTATCAGGCGAAAGGAATAAGCTTTTCCCTGGGTATTTTTGTGTCAGCATCTGTTTTCTTCAGTAAGTGTATTATTTTTATAATCTTAAAAAACTATTGAAGGAAGTTATCATTGCAACCTGGATTTGTATCAAATATTTAGACATTTTTCAATAATTGACTTTTACATTCAATAGGTGATTAATGAAAGGAATGGCAATGCATACATCTTTGAAAATGTTCGTAGCACTAAATTAAAAATATAACAAAATCAAATCAGATTCCAATGGACAACAGCAGTGAATAAAACCCATGCTTCCTTTCTCCCACTGCTTCTAACAGAAGTATTCTCAATAAACGCTCAAAATAAAATCTCCATTTATTCAGTCAACTTTGGTTGCCACTAGACTCCGACTCCATTTCTTCCCTGCAGTTACTTGGCATAAAATTTGCAAACATTTACTTTATTCTCCCAGCGTAGCCTGCAGGAACTTCAAAAAGAAAGTATATTAAAATACTGAGCATTTGATGTCCAATTTAGGTTGTTAGTTTTCTGTCTAAAGGCACAAACATCAACTCTCTAGATAGTTCAACTTAACTTCAAAATCAAAACTAAACCAAACCAAAAGAAGACAAAAGCCATGAAAGACAGACTGCAGTTTAGACGAAGGGGAAAGAAATCCTCTCTTAGACCAGTTGCCTTGTTGGATAACTCTTTCCAGGACATTGCATTTACAACAGCAGCTGTGCTTTATCCAGATGAGCGCCGCTGTCCCCACAGTGTTGCAAAGCACCCCCCCCACCCCCCCGACCGTTTCTCACCACTGGCAGGGGGGCTCCAGGAAGGAAGGAGCCGGTTGGTCCCAGCATTGGTTCTTTGGGAACAGTCACAATAGCACCTACCTGGGCTCCACTAAGGCTGAAGCACATCGTCTGCCTTCAGCGGATGCAGTGACCTCACTGGGAGCTCAGTCAGGTAAAACGAGAAGCCTTTACTAGTCCGTGCAGCGCCTTCCGCAGAAATATTGCATGAGTCAGCTTTTATCTCTCAGACCTAACACACAAAGGCTTTGCAAAAACCTGATTTGCAACTTTCTCGCTGCCTTTTCCCCCTAGTGTGCAGACCACAGGCTTCAGCATCACTGAGAGCCTTAAATGAAACATGACATCATTCAATTGAGAAACAGGACAATGGACACCACTGTGGGTAACTTGAAAATGCACACTTCACTGAGCAACACCCTACGCTTCCATTCTTTTGTGAACATCAAATACAACCCACTCTCGCCTACAGCGCTTTACCTTCCTGGCTCTGACCACTGTTCTCACTAAACGCCACAAAATAAGCAAGATCTTTGGGGCGCTGACATTTGCAAGTCCACTACCTGAATTCTAAGCTTGTAAATGGACACATCTTTAACATAAGTGTTAAAGCGCCGCCTTTGGGGGTGGAGGGAAGGCAATGTGGATAATTAGCTTCGGTTAAGATACTTAACACAGTTTTAAGTAAGCCAAGTCAGATAACAATATTTTCCAGAGTGACTGCTAAAAAAAAAACAAACTAGTTTGGAAAAATCTTTCTGAAGACAAATACTTAAAACGAAAACTCACAGATATGTTCCTTGAAGACAGGGAACTTCTGTGGTTTTATTTTCATTAATAGTAAATAGTAAACACAAATGATCTAATTACCACAGCTTAGTGCGACCTTCAATTTATTTGGGGTTTTCTATTTTTCTAAGGCCACCTGTCCTCCTTCAAATGCTCTATCTATTTTTTTTTTTTTTTGGAGAGATTTTCACTGTAGGGCGCGTGCGCTCGCCAGCCAGACAGACAGAGAGAGACATAGAGACAGAAAGCGAGAAATCACCCCAGGGGGGATGGTCACACTGCAATCCCTTCTCCTCCATTCTCCTCTCGGGATCTTGGGCACGCACGCACACGTGCCCGGCGTGAGTTTTTTAAGCCACTGGGTCCGGGACACAAACCGCGGTCGACTACGTGGGAGTCCAGCGACAAAGCCATTACGCTAACTGCTGGTTCCCTGTTCTATCTATTTTTATATAAAGAATCAAAATGTTTATATTTGAAAAAGAGTTTGCATTCTTGAGATGAATTTCTTCAGGAGCATAAAAATGCCATTGAAAACAGATACGCACTGCACCATGGCACTGAAATTCAAAATATAGATTATGTCCGTGTATAGTCACCTAAAAGTAAGCTATTTCAAAGGATTAAAATCTTTAAATAGACATTCCATTTAGAGCATTCATTTGTGGTTAAGGGAAATAACATTAGTAGGCTGTCTTTACTATAGCTATTGATATTTTTATCGAGCGATTCAGTGATGTGAAACTAACCACATAACAGGATAATTTGTTTTAATGCATAGTTCCTTTCAAATAAGGCTGAACATACACAGGGTCATTTAAATAAGTCATTTTGAGGGAAATATATCAGTCACTTCAGAAGACACTTTGTTGGAGTGATTTCCCCCACCAAATTCACCAGTTTGATGGAAATGACTAAATTGAGGATGCTGAAAGGCAGGGTGATAGGAAGGGTCCTCCCTGGGCTGTGTGGTGTGCCTTACTCCTCCATGACCTCCACAGCGACCTCTCTTGCCTCCCACATGGGGTCTGTGTGGCACCCAAAGCAGTGCCCAAGTGGAGCCCTCCCTTCGCATTTTGCAGAGTCAGTGAAAGCTCCCAGACTCCTGTCCATCTTCCAAGGCCACTGTAGCCCATGGTGTTCCATTTGTTAAGCAACTGTTTCTTCAGGACAGAGTAGGCATCACGTGGTCTCAGTTAATTATTTGCTAGTTGTCTCTCTCCCACCCTGGAGTGTCCACTGCGGTGGGCAGGGAACCTTTCTATACTGTAGACTTGGTAGTCACGTGCGAGAGACTCTCACGTGGGGTAGAATTGAGAGTCTCCTGACTTCTTCTCAACTGACATTTTCTCTGCATATGCTCAGATCACAAGCTAGCTGTTTAAATCTTCTAATAAAATGTTAGTATTGGCAGCGGGTGGTGTAGCAGTAACACAACGCTCAGAGAGGCTGACCTACGTAAGGTTTCCAGTTCGCCTCTGAGGCCCCCCTGAGCAGGCTGGCTATGTGTGTGCCCATGATCCGGGGCTGGCTGAGGCTGAGGGGGAATTGTGGCATCAAGACCTTGTTGGGGATATTGTCTGTCCATCCGTCCATCTGTCTGTTTATCTCTCCCACCCATGGAAGAAAGAAAAAAACTTAAATAAAAATATTATTGACTTGGATTTTGTTTGTTCCTCAAGAAACATGTTTTTAAAGGGTGATATGTAGTGTACAAGTAAATACGACAGCCAAGTGGCTTTGAGTGAGGATGGTGAGCAGTTTGTTAAACCTCCCACTGGACAAGTGATGGTCCTGAAGGACAGCTGGGAAGTGACAGCAGAGGCCATATTTGATCCTATGGGACAGTCATTTATAGTTTACTCATGATTCTTGCTTTGGCAAAACCATAACTCGTGTGAGTAAAGACTTCCGTCACACAGATAATGGAAACTACTGTTCCCTATCTACACACATCAAGAATTTAAAGTATTTTGCATCTAGGGTTGGGTTTTGTAGTTGTTGTTTTTTTTTTTAAATTATGAGAGGGGAGACAGGAGTTGGTGTAATGGCTATGTCACTGGACTCCCATGTAGTCGACTACGGTTCAAATCCTGGACCTGGTGGCTTAAACTCACGCTGGGCACATGTGCGTGCACACCCAAGATCCTGAGAGGAGAATGGAGGAGAAGGGATTGCGGTGTGGCCATCCCCCCTGGGGGGTGGTTTTTCACTTTCTGTCTCTCTGTCTCTCTCTGTCTTTCTGGCGAGTGCACGCGCCCGATAGCAAAAACCTCTCAAAAAAAAAAGTAAAAAAAAAAAATTATGAGAGGGTATAAGTGCTTACAGTCACATTGCTACCCCTTCTTCATTCTCCATCCTGTTGAGATTTGGGGCACACACGCACACATACCCGGTATGTTTTGTTCAAGCCTCCAGGGCTGGGAATTGAACTATAGTTCAGTCATGTGAAATCTTCCTGTCTTAACCACCATGCTACAAGGTCGGCCCAGAACCTACTTTTTTAAATTATGGAAGTTTTCAGAGCAAGACATACACACACACGCACACACACACACACATTTTGTCTTTATATTTATTTCAGTACCAAGTATTTGCTAAAAGAATTAACAAATGGACAGTGAATGCAGCTCGGGGAGGGATAATACAGACAGAAACCAGCAGAGAGAAGAGAAGGGAAGACGAGGTCACATCTCTGGAGCAACATTAAGGTTCTTTCATACCCGAGAGATAGGAGCCTTATGCCCCGGAATATTCTGGTTTTCCTTTTTTGTTTTTGAGAGAGATTTTCTGCGATAGAGCATGTGTGCTCACTGGAGAGACAGACAGAGATGGAGAGAAAGGAAGTGAGAAATCACCCCCCTGGGGGGCTGGCCACAACATAATCCTTTCTCCTCTTGGGATTTTGGGCACGCACACAGATGCATCCAACATGAGTTTCAAGTCACTGGGTCCAAGCCTTGAACTGTGGTCGGCCATGTGGGAGCCCAGTGCTGTCACCACTATGCCACTTGCTGGCCCTGGCCCTAGAGTATTCTCAGGCCCTGGTTTGTTGCACTTTAGCTTTGGGATGATTTTACATTCCAGATCTCCCTGTTAGGAAATCCACATGCTGTACACGCTGGACGCACTGGACTTGAAACCATCCCTGGAGGTGCCCGCTGTCTTGCCCTGGACTCGTGTGCGTGCGTGCACCAAGGGCAGTCTTCAGACACACCTCAGGTGCCAGAGCGTATCCTTGCCACCTCCTGCTGCTTAATTTGTTTGCCAAGATTAGCTCTGGATTCTGAGAAGAATGCTTTCACACAGCAAAGTTTCTTTTTAAATGATAGTGAAGGAACCAACAGATGGCATAGTGGTTACATCACTGGACTCCCACATGACTGACCGCGGTTTGAATCCTGGACTCAGTGGCTTCAAACTCATACCATGCACCTGTGCATGTGTGTTCAAGGGCCCAGAGGGAGAACAGAGGAGAAGGGATTGCAGTGTGGCCATCCCCCCTGGGGGGTGATTTCTCACTTTCTGTCTCTTTGTCTCTGTCTCCCCTGCAAGCACACACACCCTACAGCAAAAATCTCTCTCTCTCTCAAAAAATAAAAAAAATAAAAAGCTAGTGAGCCTGGCCACAGAGAAAATGGCTGTCTGCTTTATTGGGTGATAAACACACCCTTACTGGCTAGCAGCTCTTTTTCATTTAAAGGTTACGTAGTTCATTCATGATGGAGAACACATGTGTGCACATAAGCAGGCGCGAGAAGGAGAGGAAAGAGGGACAGGAGCACCCCAACATGGTCTCGTCACACCACGATCCCCTTCCCCCAGCTCATCTGAGTCTTGGGTACACGTGCACATGTCTCAGATCCACTGGGCTGGATCTGAACCCGTGGTCAGCCGTGCGGTCTCTGGTACCATGGTTCCACACACCAACTGTGCCCCAGTGGCTCGGCCAGGGCAGCTTCTTTCAGTTCCCTCCCAGAACTGGTTATACAATGGGGAACCCTGGGTGTTTCTCCCAGTGTCACCCTCCTGGAATGGGAAATCAAGGTATTGAAGGAGCAGCAGCCAAAGGATGCAAAACAACGAGCAAGGACGGTCAGGCCAGTCTCATGGCCTAATTAGAGGACCAGAAAGTCCCCACCGTTGAAAAAATCGCCTTCCCAGAAGTCGACCTTGTGACCAGGAATTCCACTAGTAAAACCAACTCCTTTGGATGTAAGATAGAACTCACCAGTTAAAAGTCTAATGTCCTGGGCCAGTGGGTGGCATGGCGGTTAAGGTACTGGATCCCACATGGCCAACTTTGCGGTTCGACTCCTGGACCCAGCGGCTTGACAAACTTGCTGGGTGCGTGTGTGTGTGACCAAATCCTGAAAGGAGAATGGAGGCAAAGGGACTACAGTGTAGCCATGCCCCCCCAGGAGGTGATTTCTGACTTTCTCTCTCTCTGTGTCTCTCTCTCCAGCAAGTGTATGCACCTCTAGCAAAAAAACCAAAAAAGTTCTAACATCCCTGGGAAGGGTCATGGTCAAGAGATATTGCCACGGTAGAGTGTATTAGTTCCTACTCTTCTGAGGAACTATGCAGGCTTTTTAGGAGTGAGACCACAATAAGATTGTCAAGTAGGGCTGGGAGGACAAGGGGGGAAGCACACACGCACAGGGCTTTAGGGAGAAAACCTCCACAAGGGCTGACCTAATTGAGATACTTTGCTGATAGTGCAGCTGGCCATAGCTCCAAGCAGCTGGGGAATAAAGAGAAAAGACAGGCCTGGAGAAAGGAAGGAGGGCCAGTGGAAAGATTTTTCTTCTCATAGTATCAGATAACGCAGATTTAGAAACCATTTTTTTTTTTTTTTTCAGTTTGCCATAAGGTGCATGCATTCACTTGAGAGAGAAAGAGAAAGTGAGAAAACACCCTCAAGGGTGATGGCCACACCACAGTCCCTTCTCCTACCTTCTCCTCCTGGGCTTTTGGGCACACATACACATACACCCTGTATATTTTTTTCAAGCCACTAGGTCTGGGACTTGAACTGTGCAGTCAGCCATATGGGACCCAGCTGCCTTAACTACCACACCACCTGGCTGGCCCAAACATTTTTACATTTTCAGACACAGAAGTGCCAGAAGTTCTAGAGGGTCTTTCAATATACAGATACTATTTCACTCATGGAGCGTAATTTAAATACCGGAGGCAGCATAGGAAGAGGGCTGTTTGATCTTGTGATCGAAGATATTGCTGTTGTGACACATTTTTCCAAGGCAAATGTAAAAGCAACTATTCTCGAAGCATAGAAACATTCTTCACATATTTTTTGTTTATTAGAACTTTCTTCTCTTTGAAAGGAAAAGACATGAGATGATCTCTTCTGTGAGCATACCACAGGATAAATGTGACAGCCAGGACAGCCAACTGCACATTCAAAGGTGTCACACATCACACTGAAGTCCCTTAGGAGGACACACTGACCTTCCTCCCGAAAGTGAGAGACACCATAATAGCACCCTGTGCATCACAGCTGTGATTTATTACAAATCTATACACATTCTTCCAGATGGCCTACTCTAAACCCAGAAAACGTCACCCACTACAAAACCCGCCTTGCTATTATTGCACAAACCAAACTGTGTACTTTACCTAACAAACAAAAAGCTAACCTTTTTTTTTTTTCTTCCTAATGGACTATATTCAAGGTAAAATCATTTCAGTGGCAAGTCAGTTCATTTTCACAAATTTAGAAAATATTTAATTGCATGAAAGACGTAGGTCTAAGGCAGACAAAAGTACTCAAGTTTAGGAGAAATTAAATGGAAGTTAGTTTTTCAATTTGCCAGAAAGCACATGCACTTGCAGGAGAGAGACAGAGAGAGAGAGAGAGAGAGAGAGAGGAGAGAGACAGAGAGAGACAGGTGGGAAGCAACCCCCATAAGACATGGTCACACTATAATCCCTTCTCCTCTATTTTTTCTCTCCTTTTTGGGATTTTAGGTATACATACACATGTGCCTGGCATGCTTTTCAAGTCACCAAGCCCGGGACTAGAACCGGGCAGTTGGCCATGTGGGTTCTAGCTCATTTAACCACTAGGTCACTAGGCTGGCCTTCAAGTATTTTTTGTTAGTTCTAAAGTACTGAATCCAACAAGAGAAACCAAACTAGATATACTAAATCATGATCAGCATTCAAATTGCACAACCAAAAATGTAGTTTCTCATCTTCTGTTGTAATAAATGTCACTACCGAGGCAGGGTTATGAGAATTTTAGAAAACAATCCAAACCCAGTACTCACAACGGTTTTCCGCAGTCCACCCTTCCCTGCAGTCCTTACCACTGAACCTCTCCATCAGTTGCCTTCACCCGTCTACCACGAAGTGCACCAAGATGGGCTCAGAGGGTGCACTTCCAGGGGCTCTGGCTTCTCGCTGTGTGCCAGGCAGGCTTCCATAGGCTCATTTCTCTGCTTCTCACAATCATTGGCTCTATTCTTCCCTGTCCAAATGAGGACATTTGGTCTTTATTTTCCACAGACAATGAAACCAAGTCTTAGTTATTTCTGAACTGAATAATTTTTAGATATCAAGCAAGCAAATATGTTACAAATAGCCTCTCGCTTTCAATAATCTGTCAGTCCCATCTTCAAGAACACCACTGGGGGACACGCCGTGCTGAGGACAATGAACTAATTATCCCTGGAAGAATGTGGTCTGCTTCCAGACACATTTTTCTCCAGGAGATAAACACACATCTAATCCATTCATAACGAAAGGCATTCAACACAATCTACACTTTTGAAAACACTCGAAAAAATGTACTTGCGCTTGCAGAAGGGGCTTGGTATGCTGTTGAAATCTTGCAGGAGTATTTTCCAAAATACTAATTAAAACAAGAACCTCTTGCAATTCCAGAGTAACAACAGTCCAGGCTAATAACCTTTCTGTGAGTCTGCAAAGCAACCTCACATCCTGGCAGAGGAGAGCGCAAGCCGAAGTGCGAGTCTTTCCTCCTCTTTTCCGGACACAGCTGTGTGGCTGCCTGGAGTGGAAGGGCGGTGGAGGACTCAGTTCGACATTGCCAGGTGTTCCCTCCCCAGTGGTGGTGGCTACAGAGAGGCAATTCTCACAAGTGGCAGAGGTGATGGCTTCAGCTTATAAGGGAGAGAGACAAGCTGCTTGGAGTAAATATAACCTCTGAACTGGTCCTGAACCTCCCCCTCCAGCAATGATCACCACGCTTCAGGATCATCACTGCAAGTCTTTTCCCTCCACTCCCAGATCTCCGTTTAACAACACAGTGATTGACGGCTTAACCTTTAAGATGTACGACCTGCAAGCAAACACATTTATGTCAAGGGAGGCTATGTCATTTCTAGAATTGAAGTGGAGTGGCTTGAGCTTTGGCTCCTGCACCAAGTTACAGAGATAATCCCATTCAAGCGGAAATGTGTAAAAGGCCAAATATAGATTCCGCTCCAGGAAGACAGAACTTATTCTCCTTTAAATGAGTTGAGATGACATTACTTTCAAGGAATTTTTTTTTCTATTAAAGACAGCAACATGGGGGGCCAGCAGGTGGCATGGTGGTTAAGGTGCTGGATTCCCACATGGCTGATTTTAGGAATACATGGTTTGAGTCTCGAAACCAGCAGTTTGAAAATCACATGAGCATGCCTGTCCAAAATCTTGAGAGGAGACTGGAGGAGAAGGGATTATGGCGTGGTCACCACCCCAGGAAGGTGATTTCTCACTTTCTGTCTCTCTCTCTCTCTGGTGAGTACATATGCACTATGGTCAAAACCATAAACAATAATAATAATAAAGAGGGCAACATGGGCTGCCAACCTCAGTCTATGAGTACAATGGTCTTAAATGCCCATCTGTCGCCATGGGTGCCAGTCTTCACCCTTCAGACCCTGGCACACACAGCGACAACCTGCTGACCATCACGCTTCATACCTTTTCTCGACTGTAACTAAGAGCAACAGCCACCACGCACCCGGCTCGTGGGGACCTACTCAATGCCGGGCTCCCTGCTGGGGACAATGAATGCCTTCTTAGTGCTCCTGTCAAGCGGGACTGGACAGGCCTCCTAAAGAAAATGACAAGTGTGACAAGTGTCACGGAGCAGCGTGGATGCTGCCAATGGAACACCCAAGACCCCTGTGCGTAGCCTGTACTGTGTCTCTACGCCGCCTTTCTCCGGTTCTCCAACTGTCCCAGAATAATAGTAAGCGTGGAGAGAAACTTTATGGCGACAATAAAATCAAGCTAAACGAGGCGGCCTCACTTACACTCCCCGTTCCCATCTGAGCCAAGCAGGCCCAGTGGGATCCATCTTTCATCTCACGTTTAATTACTTGGTATCCACGCTGACGGCCAACCTTGCTGTGAGTTTTTGTGCGTCTAAACGCTTGCCTAATCCCCGGTTCCCACAGAGGTACGTGAAGGAACTTGTTTATGTTGACAGAACAAAAGAAAAGGAAAGAGCTCTCTGCCCAGCTGCAGGTTGAATCTTCCTCAGGTCAAGAAACAAGTGTCGCCAAATTCATTTTGCTTTATTCTGAATTAAAAACCATCAACTCCTTTACCAAAGTATATGAGTAAAGAAAAAAGGAGACGCAAAAGCCAACACATTGAGAGGGGGATTAGGGACGGGCCTTCAGGGCACGCTTTGATGTGGTCTCCACATGTTAGTTGTTATTATTTGTGCGATTAAAATATAAGAACAATGGGAAGTCACGTGGTGGGTACTCCCCATGTGCCTCTCACTCCGCCCCTCTCCCTGGGCCCTGCTTTGTCCCCAGCTCTGTGCTGCCCCCTCCCTTGCTGGCTGGCTGCCAGGAAGCTCTGCCTACTGGGAGACACCGACATGAAGAGGCATCTCCTCCACTCCGTCCTCAATTAGGGTTCTGGGTTCAGCCATGGCTGCTCTCGAGGCAGCTGCTCCCTGGTTTCCGTCCTCCCGAGGTTCCCTAAACTCTATTTTGTCTCTTGGCCTCCGGTTGTCATGGAGGACAATGGTAAAGGCTTCCAGCTGCCTCTGTCCCTCCTGGTGGCTGCCTTAGCCACACCCACCCCTTAAATGAAAGCTGCTTCACTGAATGCTTCGCTGGAACCCGCTGAGCTAAGTCAGTTCCTTGCCAGTTTCCTGGCTGATACAGTTTCCCACTAACTCCAGACTCTCTGGTCTGGATAGCAGGTCAACGTCTCCTGTCTAATCAGGATGTGGATCTCAGCCTTACTTGGTAGTATAACGCCAGCTTTTAGTCCCTTTCTTGATTTATGACCTGCTTGATTCAGGTCAATGAAATCAACACCCAATTAGAGGCTATTCTGTGCCAGAAAACATATATATATATATATTTTTTTTTTCCCTTTCTTTTTTCTTTTATGAGCGAGAGGCAACTCCAGCAGGCTCAGCCAGGCAGCTCACGGGCACCTGCATGCCCAGAGGGCACAGGGAAGCCTGGAGACCTGAACCTGGGCCCCTCTGTGGATGAGTCCAATATGACAGAGCACCGTTACCACTGCACCACCATCGGCCCCTAGAAACGTATTTTGCATTTAATTTCCACTTATGTATTCACTCACTCAAGATGTATCGAACAGCTTCCAGGAGCCAGGCACTATCTCAGGCACTGAGGATACACAAGTAAACAAAATCGAGGATCATCCCTGCCTTCATGGAGCTTGTTCACTAGTGGGGGTGGGGTGTGGACTAAAGTCCTACCATAACGTGCCGACAGGGAAAGATACTTTGGGCTGTTCTCATTGAACCCCTCGTCTGGCATTTGAATGCCACCTACGACATCTCACCAGCGTGTGCAGCATCTGCTTGGGTGCTGCCAGTCACCGGCATTCCACGCCTACCATTCTCCCTCTCTATGGGACCCAGTCCTCCTCTTTAAATACTTTCACAAAGGAGTTGAAGTTCGTAAGCAGCACGACAGGGAAACACAAGAGAAATCACACCTGGCCTCATTTCGTGGCTCCTTTATCATTGAAAATATACTTTTGTGTCTCCCATGTGTATTTGCTTTTCACTCAGACACTTACTAACTACTGAAGTGATGCTGGGTGATAGGCCTCAGTGGGAAGGGGTGAAGGGGGAGAGTTGCCCCTTGTGGGCATTGGAGTGTGGGACGGTGCTTAAACATGCTGCCACCCCTGGGTGACCTTCTCCACCTTGCTACCAAAGTGGTTTTGGAATCTTAATACACTTCAAACCAACTTACTGTTGAAAAAAATCTTTAAGGGGTGAGCAGGTGGCGTGGTGGTTAAGGTGCTGAGCTTGTACGTGGCTGACTGTGGTTTGAGTCCCAGCCAGCGGCCTGAAAATCATGCCTGGCACGTGTATGCATGCTCAGAATTTCAGGAGAATGGAGGAGAAGGAATAGCAGCATGGCCATCCCTCTGAGAGGTGACCGCTCACGTTCCCTCTCACTGTCCCTCTTGTTTCTTTCCTCTGCAGCAAATGCATGCATCATATGACAAAAACCTTTACAAAATCTTTTAAAAATGCCATTTTTTTTAGAGGACATCCTCTGGGAAATATAATGTTCTCCCTGCACCACCCAAGTCAACTTTTATGATTTATTTGTTTTGCTATAGGTTGGTTGTACTCGCTGGAGAGAGAGAGAAACACAGAGAGAGGGAAAGTGAGAAAGCACCCCTTGGGGTGGATGGCTATTGCACAATCCCTTCTTCTCTTGGGATTCTGAGCACACAACACTATGCCAGGACTGTTTTTAAACCATGAGTCTGAGACTCAAACTGTGCAGTCAGCCACGTGGGATCCAGCACCTTGACCACCAGGCCACGGCTGGCCCATCCAGTCATACTTACCGATAAAGCAACAACACTCTGTCTTCAAGGGACATGGAGTTTGACCAGGGCAACACCTGAGCGGGTGGCCCTCTGCTGTGTTAGCAGGGAAGGCACAGGTGTAGGTAAACCAGTTTGGAGAGGCCTGAGAAGGCTTCCCTGAGGAAGGAGTGTGTGAACTGACATTCAAAGGCTGAGATAAAAATCAACTAGGGGAAGCGAGGTGGGAGAAAAGACCATCCAGGCCACTGATCTCTTCGGGTTCCAGGTTTCTTCTGAAACAGTAAAAATCTGAACTCTAAAGTCTATGATGTTCGAGAACATTTTCAATTTTTTTTTTTTTTGAGAGGTTTTTGCTATAGGGCGCATGTGCTTGCCAGAAAGACAGAGCCAGACAGAGAGACAGAAAGCAAGAACTCACCCCCCCCCCCCCGGGGGATGGCCATGCCACAATCCCTTCTCTATTCTCCTCTTGGTATCTTGGGCATGCACACACATGTGCCCAGTGTGAGTTTAAGCCACCGGCTCCAGGACTTGAACTGTAGTCGACTACATGGGAGTCCAGTGACATAGCCATTACGCCAACTGCTAGTCCCAAGAACACTTTCCAAGTCTATGAATCTAAGATTCCATGATTTGGGTGCATGTTAACATGGTGACTCATTTCTTAACTCCACAGTCTTTCCTGAGGCTCTTCAGCAACTTAGGGTGATCCTGCTATGATAACCATGAATAGATTCAAAGACCAGATGCATATGACCTCTTCATGGGGGAACTTCTTTAAGTCACCTATAATTTCTCATGTGGCAGAATCTGGGATAGATGTCTTAACTCTTCTCAAACAAACCCCCCATACCGATTTTCACCACAATCTAACAGCAGACTGATGTCTAGCACCCAGATCATGCTTTTTACTTACTGACATCATCCCCACTTTCTGTAGAATTGCATTCTGGAAACTGAGTTGTAAAGTAGATTATGGAACAGTTCATTTTACCCTAGGTGTATGGCCATAATTTGTGGTTGTATCCCAACAAGGACCTGTCCTAATATACTCCTGAACGGTGGTAACAGACGCTCAGCAAACTGTGCAACTGCAAAAATTAGGTTTCTATAATACACAGATAGGCAAGCCATATGAAAATAAAGCAAAGAACTATAAATACCACTCATTTGTTACTCTGTACAAAATTAGACAAAAACATACCAAAAATAAGAAAATCTTTCAACAGTGGAAAGATCTTGTAAAGGAGAAGAAAGGTTTTTAGTGGAGGAGTTAGGAGAATATTACCTGGAGGGTCAGGAAATGTGAACTGTCTTTATCATTTAACCTCATTAGCTCATATTTTCATTTTTCCTCTCTCTCCCTTTATATATATCTAAATTGCCAGTGGGTGTGCACTTGCCAGAGAGAAAAAGAGAGAAAGAGGAAGCATCCCCAATGGAGCATGATCACGCCACAATCCCTTCTCCATTTCTCTATCCTGTTGAGATTTGAGGTACACAGGCACATGTACCTGAAGTATTTTTCAAGCTTCTGGGGCTGGAATGCAAACCACAGTCAGCCATGTGGAATCCAGCTCCCTTAACCCCTAGACGACGAAAGCAGCCAGCCTTCCAGTCTTTATATTAATCATTGTCTCTTATCCCACTAGATCTTTCACACACCTACATTTTGATAAAAACTTAGAATTTTTTTTGAAGTTTCTATAAATGAATTAAGATAGTAGAAGCAGTTTAGTTGTTAATTCTGACAAACCGAACACCCAGATAACTGGTGTTATATTGGGTTGTTGGAAAAGTCACAGTGCACTTTTGCACAGAAAAATACATCATGATTTTTCTGACTACTCAATAGCTCTTGCCATTCAAAGTTCTCTGAGTAGCAAGATAAAACCTTGGCCCCCAAATAATGGCACGCTGACTTGGCTGCAACACTTGGGGGGGGGGTGTCTCGCTACCTACTCTACCTTCTAGGAGTCCTGAAGTGGGGTCTTGTTTTTATACTTTTGAAAAATACACCAAGGGCAGCCATAGAAATGCCTACATTTATATATCATACCCCAATCCCATCAAATGCTAGTTCCGTGGTACCTTCTGAAGAACAATAGGACAGAATTTAAGACTTGGAGTGGGAAATTCTACTTCCATTAAAATAACGGAGGATAAAATTGCATTTATGGGCAAAGAGAAAAGACGAAGTAGTCCCTGTAACTTGGAAGAGCATTTGTGTGTTTTGACACCGGGTCGTTTTAAGAAGGCACCCAGAGGCATTTGTGAATCATCCGCATTTTTCCTAGAAAGGGGAAAATCCCCTTCTGCACACCATTCCAGTGTTTGTTTCTTTCTGAACCCTGGAGATCAAACTTTTAATACACAGAGGCCTCTCAAAGGATTTGCAGACGTACTAAAGTCTTTCTGAAAAAGAACCGTCTCTGGTATGTGATATCTTCCTGCGGGAGCAGGAGGAGGGAGTGGGTGAGGGGGATAGAAAAACAAACCCAAGCATTTTCCCCTAATCCTGATGTGGAAGAAAAAGCAGAAAGCTAGTAGCTTCCCTGAGGGAAAAAGCTACTCCAGACGGAGATGGATCAAGCAATTCTAATAAACTTCAAACTACTTAACCTGCTTACGTTTATCTACACGGTGCTGACGTTTGTCGCGTTGCTGTTTCCAAGGCCACATTTTCAAAGCACGCCTCCACACAGACCCTTAGGGTTCAGGCGGAGGTGAGTCTAGGCATGCGCAGTGAGGGCGCCAAGGCTGGGCTCCCTGACTGGGCACACCTGAGGACTGCCTGGCCCTTCCGCTTTCTGCTGGCAGGCCCCCCTTCCATATGTTCATGAAAATTCTGTGACCATGAGAGTGTTATCGAGCAGAGCATTCTTCTACACCCACTAACACCACTCCATAATGTTATTTATAAAAGAAAGTTCCTCTGAAGATGAGTAACCCGCTTAGAACTTAAAAAAAATGAGTACTGAGCTATTGTATCTTTAACATATACTCTGGGACCAGCAGACAGGATGATGGTTATATCGCTGAACTTCCACGTGGTTGACCGGTTCGAGTCCTCGACCCTGGCTTAAAAACGCTCACACTGGGTGCATGAGAGTGTATGCCCAGAATCCCGAGAGAAGGGATTGTGGTGTGGCCAACCCCCTGGAGGGTGATTTTTCACTCTCTCTCTCTCCATCTCTCTCTCTCTCTCTCTGGCGAGCATGCAGGCTGTATAGCAAAATCTATCCCTGTGGGATATATGTATATATGTATATACACACACACACCACTCTGGGGGCCAGCAGGTGGTATAGTAGTTAAGGCACTGGACTCCCACGTGGCTGACTGTGGTTTGAGTCCTGGACCTGGCAGCTTGAAACTCATGCTGAGTGTGTGTGTGTGCATGCTCCAACTCCCTAAAGGATAACAGAAGAGAGGGGATTACCGCATGGCAATACCCTCAAGGGGTGATTTCTTGCTTTCTGTCTCTCTGATGAGCGCACATCCCCTATAGCAAAAATTTCTCTCTCTCTCTCCACACACACACACACACACACACACACACACACTGTATTTCATTCTTTCTCATTCAGAGATTTTATTCTATTCAGATATCTTACTACATCAGTTATCATAATGGCGTTACAAACCAAATGCTTGACGGATGCAATTGTCGACACACCCTCTAGACCAACATCTCTCCCAGTATGATCTTAGACCCTTACATCATGTTTCAGGACTGAATTGTGCTCCCTCCCCCCTAATTCATAAGTTGAAGTCTTAACCCTCAAGGTGACTGTATTTAGAAATAGGGCTTTAAGGAGGTAATTAAACTTAAATGAAGTCAAGGGTAAGGTCCTAGTCCCATAGGACTAGAACCTTATAAGAAGAGGAAGAGACAGAAAGTTCTTGTTCACTCTGTGTGAAAAGACATGTGAGAACAGAGTGAGAAGGCGGCTATGTGAAAGCCATGGAGAGAGCCTGGCCTTCCAGCCATAGTAACTGAGAAAACACATGTGTGGTGTTCATGCTGGCCAGTCTGCTGTGCTTTGTTCTGGCAACCCATAACCATCGCTCTGGTCTGAATGTAGGTGTATCTCCAATTTCACATGTTGAAACCTCTGTCCTCACGATGAGATCAGTGCCCTTATAAGGGAAGCCGCAAGGGGCCTTCTGCCCTTCTTCAAGGGACTATGTGGCATGAAGGCACCGGCTCTGAAGCTGGGAACAAGCTCTCACCAGGCATCAAATCAGCGGGCACTTTAATTACGGATTTCCTAGTCTCCAAAACTGTGAGTAATGAATTTCTGTTGTTTATAAATTACCCAGTCTATAGTATTTTGTTAAAGTAGCCCAAACAGATGAAGACAACCACTGTCAGCTGAATTTTCAACAAGTAACCAAATTGCTGGCCCTGCCCAAGAACAGTAAGTCAGCATCTTCAGGGATGAGGCCCTAGTAACCAATGCTCTGGGTGATCTTTGTGTATAGTGAAAACTAGGTGGAATTGCTCTAAGGGGAGCTCAAGGCTGTATCTAGACTCCTACTTCCCACTCTCAGATAGGGTCAATGAAGAGACTTTAAGTATTTAAAATTAGGCATCCCAAAAGAAGAATAAAGAGTGATCAATGGAACCAGTGAAGAATCATGTTGGTATCCAGAGCAAGGTATATTTTAGGAAAAGTCACTTCCATCTCTAGATTTGGGTTTCAAAAAGGAAAGGAGGGGCCCTGAGGCCCATAAGAACTACCCAACTCCCTTACAAGGACATCAGATGAAGGTACGGTCTGGGGTCAAAGGTAAAATTAAGAGTGTATTTGCACTGTGGCTATTCCCTGGCCTCAGAGCCAGTGCAGAGATGGTTGACTGGATACTGGTGGGTATTCTAAGTTCACAAGTAGAATCCGTATCTCCTTATTTACTTCAAAGAATCAAGAAAGATTGATTTGCAACACCTTAACAGGTAAATAATGAAGTTGGACCATCTATCAGTAAGGATACTTTTAACTCTAAAATTCAAGTGTCAATATGAATATGTCAACAGATATTTAAAAATTAAATGCTTGTTTTTTTAAATGTAATTGTTGTTCTTTGTCTTTTTTAAGCTCCTCATGAAAATGGATACCGAAACTTCACCAGATTCAAGGTTCTATTACACCAGTCAAACTGTTTAGTTGTGTTTTTTAAGGAGCAAAATATATCCATGACTTACTTGTTAAAAATTTAGTTTTATGGGGAACCAGCAGTTAGCGTAATGGCTATGTCACTGGACTCTCACGTAGTCGACCGCGGTTCACGTCCCGGACCCGGTGGCTTAAAACTCACGCCGGGTGCGTGTGCGTGCGTGCCCAAGATCCCGAGAGGAGAATGAAGGAGAAGGGATTGTGGCGTGACCATCCCCCTGGGGGGTGATTTCTCGCTTTCTGTCTCTATGTCTCTCTCTGTCTGTCTGGTGAGTGCACGCACCCTATAGCGAAAAACCTCTCAAAAAAAAAATTTAGTTTTATAGAGACAGCAGGTGGCATGGTGGTTAAGGCACTGGATTCCCATGTGGTCAACTGTGGTTCGAATCTTGGACCCAGGGCTTGAAATTCACACTGGGTGGATGTGCTTGTGTGCCCAGAATCCTGAGAGGAGAATGGAGAAGGGACTGTAGTATGGCCAACTTTTCTGGGGAATGATTTCTTGCTCTATCTGTCTCTGTCGCTTTGTTTATCTAGCAAGCGCACATGCCCTATAGCAAAAATCTCTCAAAAAATATTTAGTTTTATAATTTGAATTGGTGTTACAAATGAGTTAACTGTGGAGTGAGATATAGCTAAGGCCTAAGACCTAGTGTATGAACGCAGACTTTAATATCATTCAATCCCAGTCTCTTTAAAATCAGGGAACTATGTTATTCCACATAGCTACCTTCTGCTTTAAGTGACTTACCAAACATCCATCAGGGTGCATACATGGCCCCAAACAGGCACTCAGTTACATTAGTTTCTTTCCTATTGTGGATGCATAATTGTCAAAAGATGTAAAGGAACCCTGAATACCTTTCTTTATTCACCTTACTCTAGTTACAACACAGGAGCCATCACAGGTCTCACATGCATTCCCGTTGCTAATTCGTAGCAACAGTCAGTGCCTTCCTAAAGACTTAGTGCTTGCCATCCATAGACATCCGGGCCTTCCCAGGAATACAAAATTTTAACATCATGAATCCTAACCTATTTCTTTAGCAAGTGTTTAAGGGACTTTTTTTTTTGGAGAGGCTTTTTTGCTATAGGGCATATGTGCTCGCCAGACAGACAGAGACAGACAGGAAGCGAGAAATCACCACCCCAGGTGGAATGGCCATGCTCAATCCCTTCTCCTCCATTCTTCTCTTGGGATCTTGGGCACGCACGCACACGCGCCCAGCGTGAGTTTAAGCCACCGGGTCTGGGACTCGAACAGTGGTCGACTACATGGGAGTCCAGCAACATAGTCATTATACTAACTGCTGGTACCTTAAGGGACTTTTTAATACATAGCCAAGTACATGAAATGACACTGTGAGAGCTCTAATTCCTTTCCTCAAAGTTTGAAAAAAATTTTAGGGTCAGAGCACTGTATTTAAGCTGCTAGCTAATGTGTGAGTGTATCTACGAGCCAGGAGCTGTTCTGCGTGCTTAGACTCTTTCCTTACCACCTTCCTGGGACATAGGAGCTATTGTATCTGTTGCATGGATGAAGAGTGCAACGCCTAGAGAGTTCAGCAGTACTGTGATGCTTCAAACTGGAGGCACCAGATTTGGAACCCAGGCGGCTGGGTTTCAAAGCTCTTAATCAAGACGCAACACTGCCAGATTTGTACCTTTAAATCACAGGTTTATAGAGTTAGAGAACTCGATATATGTATCCTCGCCGTGAAGAGGGGTCCTTAGAATAAGTCTGTTCACTATAAATCTTTCATTTTATATAAGCGGAAACTAAAACCTGGAAAGAGAATCACCCTAGGTAATCCAGCCCCTTGGTTCTCAAACTTCATCTGGCATTAAAATCACCTGGAGAGCTTGTGAAAATACAGCCTGCTGGACCCCATCCTCGGGGCCTCTGATTCTGTGGGTCTGTGGTAGGGCTTGGGGATTTCTAGTGAGTTCTGCTGGTTCTGGATGGGCTCTGAGAATTAGTGATGTCTCAGTCAGTGGCCAGAATGAGGTCTATGTTTTTCTCACTTTGCATCTTCTAGGTAAATGTTGAGTCCAGCTGCTCTGATACTGAGAGGGGGTGGAGCAGGCCAAAGGCAGGCACAGATGTCTCCCCAGTGCAGCCAACCCACATGGGAAGCTTCTCGATGATTCACTACAATACCAGAACTTAGTATGACCCTTGATATCCTCCCCAGAATGTAACCAACCAAAACCACAGGAACCTGCTTAATGTAGACAGTACATATTAATCTCACTAAGCTATTGGGTTGTGGGGAAAGTCCTGAAGTCCCTTACCAACACTGCTCCTAGGATTTAGGAAAAGCCAGGCCTTGGCCATTTGCAAGGCCATTGGCATGCCTGAGTGAGGAGACAAATCTCAAAACCAAATACTCTCATACCCATTAGCAAGATGACACTGCCACTCAGGGAGCATTTCTGGAGCACCTATTTCTGCAAGGCAATTATTTGTCACAAGGGGGAACCTCACAGGAATTAATATATGATAGTCACTCCAAATCAATTCAAAGTATTGTTTCTGCATTCCT
>NW_006159444.1:6048980-6063226 GCF_000334495.1 Tupaia belangeri chinensis
CATTCCTGCCAGGCACCACAGGCCGCAGGCCAAAGTTCTAAAGAACAGTTATTTTGTAATGCTTTGTTTTAAATTTTTATTTTGAGGTCTAGCCCGGGGAAACACCAAGTTTCCCCACAATGACAACACCTTGCATTGTAACACAAAAACAGACACTGACATTGGTGTGGTCTTTAAGGCACATTCAGGTCTGCAACTTAAAACCTGAATGTGCTCTGCTTTAAAGACAGTTTTAAAGACACCAGTTTTAAAGAGTTACCTGTTGGTTGTGAAGAGGTCAAAAGAAAATGTAACGGCAAACAACACAATCACCAATTTCATATCACTTGCAGTTAGTTTGCAATTTGCCCTGGTACCAGCTATGAAAAAAAGGTAAAATAAATAAATAAAGAAAAGAAAAGAAAGTAAAAAGAAAGAAAAAGGGAAATATTTAGCAAATAAATTCCATAAATAAGACTCCCCTGATAGGTTAAATTCCTCTACTAAAAGACACAGATTGGCTCAATGGATGAAAATAAAAGGAACCCTCTATATGTTGTTCCAAGAAACTTACTTCATTGATAAAGATATACATAGACCAAAAGTGCAGGGCTAGAAAAAGTCATTTCATGCAAACAGAAATAGAAAGAAGGCAGAAGTCATGATATTGGTATCAGACAAAACAGACTTTGGGATAAAATAGGTTAAAAAGAGATAAGAAAGGACATTACATAGTTCTTTTTTTTTTCCTTTTGCTGTTATGTTGGTTTTTTTTTTTTAAATTTAACTTATTATTTTTTAATACATTTAATCGCAAGGACACTACATAGTTCTAAAGGGATTAATTCATCAATAAGATATAACAATCATAAATATATATGCACCCAATGTAAAAGAAAGACTGCTAGAGCTAAAGGGAGTTATAGACTGAAACACATTAATTGTTGAGGATTTCAACACCCCACTGTCACCACCGAACAGGTCATCTAGACAAAAATATAAACAAAGAGACAGCTAATTGATACCATAAACCAAGTAGAGTTGATAGACATATAGAGGGCATTCCTCTCAGCAACTTCAAAGTACACTTTTTCCTCATCTCCATCTGGAACGTTTTCAAAGATTGACCACATAATAGGCAACAAAACAAGCTTCTACAAATTTAAAAGTATAGACACTACACTCAGCATCTTCACTGACCAAACTGGAATTAAACTTGAAATCAGCCACAGAAAAAGCCCTTAAAAATACACAGAAACATGGAAAATAAACAGCCTACTCCTCATTGACTTTCAAACTACTGAAGCAATTAAGACTGAAATTAAAAGATTCATTCATTGAAACCAAAAGTAATGAATATGCCACTCTCCATAACCTTTGGGGCACAGCAAAAGTAGTCATACGTTTATAGCCATTAGTGCTCATAAGAAAAAAAAAAAACAGAAAGGTGGCAAATACATAACATCACATTTCAAGGAGCTGGAAAAGCAACAATGACAATACCAAAAAACAAAACAAAACAAACAAAAAACATAATAAAAGAATAGTAAAGATTAGAGCTGAAATAAATGAAAGAGTATAAAAAAACTATCCAAAAATTAACCAAAAAATACCTAGTTTTTTTAAAAAAAGGATAAACAAAATTGGCAAAGCATTAGCTAGACTAATCAAGAAAAACAGAGAAAGGAACCAGGTAAGTAAAAATCAGTAACAAAGCTGGTAGTATTATAACTGACAGATCAGAAATAAAAAAATATATATATATGAGCAAATACTACAAGTAACTATATGCCACCAAACTAGAAAATCTAATTTCTGGATGGATTAATTTTGGAACCCATACAAGTTACATAGGCTGACTCAGGATGAAATAGAAAGCCTAAACAGACCAATAACAAGTGATGAGATGGAATCAGTAATAGTGCCCCGACAAAGAAAAGTCCGGGTCTAGATGGCTTCATTTCTGAAGTCTACGAAACTTTTATAGAAGAGCTAATCCCAAATTATCCTCAAACTATTTGTAAAGATTAAAAAGGAAGGAACCCTCTCAAACTTGTTCTATGAAGCCTTCGTCACCTTGATACCAAAACTAGACAAGGACATAACAAAACAAAACAAAAAGGACCAGAGAGAGAGAGAAAACTATAAACTAATATCCTTAATGAATACAGATGCAAAAATTCTCATTAAAATACTAGTAAATGGATCCAACAGTACATTAAGAAGGTTATAAACCATGACCAGGTGGGCTTTATCCCAGGATGAAAGAATGGGTCAACATGTGCAGAATAATAAATGTAACGCATCATATTAACAGAAAGAAAGATAAAAACCATATGATCATATCTCTAGATGCGGAAAAGGCATTTGATAAAATATAACATCCTTTCATGATCACGATTCTCAGCAAAATAAGGGTAGAAGGAACATTCCTCAATACAATAAAAGCCACATACGATGGACCCATTGCTAACATCATACTGAATGGGGAAAAGCTGAAAGCTCTCACTAAAAAACAGAACAAGACAAGCAAGGTTGCCCACTTTCTCCACTCCTTTTCAACATAGTGCTGGAATTTCTAGCCAATGCAGTCAGAGACGAGAGCAAAATAAAAGGCATTCAGATAGGAAAAGAAGCTAATTGGTCCTTATTTGCAGGTGATAGGATTATATACATAGAAAATACAAAATCCTCCACACACTCACACACTCCTAGAAGTTATAAATGAATTCACTAAAACAGGATACAAAATCAGTATGCAAAAACCTATAATATTTTTTAACAGCAACAATTATCAGATTGAGGCAGAACTGAGAAAAGCAATCCCATTTACAATAGCCACAAAACAGCTAAGATACCTAGGAATAAACATAGCCAGGGACCAACAGTTGGCGTAATGGTTACGTCACTGGACTCCCACATAGTCAATTGCAGACTGAATCCTGGACCCAGGACTTAAAAAATTGATGCCGGGATCAGCAAATGGTATAATGGTTAAGTCGCTTGAGTTCTGGAATCAGCAGTTTAAAACTCAGGCTTGGCACATATGCATGCATGCCCAAGATCCCAGGAGGAAAATGGAAGAGAAGGATTGTGGTGTGGGCATTCCCCTGTGAGGTGATTTCTTGCTTTCTGTCTGTCTCTCCGGTGAGCGCACATTCCCTAAATCAAAAATTAAAAAAAAAAAAAAAAAGGATGCCAGGAGTGTGTGTGTGTGCATGCCCAAAATCCCTAGAGGAGAATGGAGGAGGAGGGATTGTGGCATGGCCATCCCCCCTGGGGGGGTGATTTCTCACTTTCTGTCTCTCTGTCTCATTCTGTCTCTCCAACGAGTGCACACGCCCTATAGGAAAAAATTATCTTAAAAAAAAGAAGAAGAGAAAAACCTTTATAAAATATGATGAAAAGGAAAAAGAAACCAAGTATGATATAAAAAAAAATAGACATCCCATGTTCTTGGATTGGAAAATCAATATTAAAATATGTAAGTTCTGGGACCAGCAGGTGGCATAATGGTTACATTGCTGGACTCCCACAGTTTGAGTCCCGACCTCGCAGCTTAAAACTCATGCTGGGTGCACACGTGTGCATGCCTAAGATTCCGAGAGGAGAATGGAGGAGAAGGGACTGTGGTGCGGCCATCCCCTCTGGCGACTGATTTCTTACTTTCTGTCTCTCTGTCTCTCTGGCAAGCACACGTGCCCTATATCAAAAATCTCTCTCTAAAAAAATTTTTAAGAAAGAACTTAATATATCGCCTGGCCTACAGTAGCATGTAGGAAGTATTTGTATTTTGTTTTACTTTCTCAAATAATTTTCAGTAGTTCCCATGACTGTATTAGTTATAAATTAGTTTAATCAATTTATCAAAGGTACATAAAATATCCTGCCTTGAGCATACTGTATGTGTGTGTGCATTTAGAAATAAGAAATCCCTAATATTCTGATTAGCTGGAATGGATAAGATTTTACTGTATACCTCATTTCCTTATTATAGTGTCAAGGAGTCAAACCATTAATACAATAGAACCACCACTGAAGGAGGGAGCTCTGTGTGGGGAGGAGGAATGGGGGAGATTTAAGGAAGTGCATCAGAGTACACTGGGGTTGGGGAAGCTATAGCGGTGTGGTTGGGGACAAGTTTCTCTTATTTCAGAATCTTGCCTGGGACGGATCTTGGGAGCTGGGAGCCATTTGCAGAAGTTTGCTCGGCCAGGACCAGCAGTTGGCATAATGGCTATGTCGCTGGACTCCCATGTAGTCAACCGCGGTTCGAGTCCCAGACCTGGTGACTTAAACTCACGCTGGGCATATGTGCGTGCCTGCTCAAGATCCTGAGAGGAAAATAGAGGTGAAGGGATTGTGGTGTGGCCATCCCCTCAGAGGGGTGATTTCTCGCTGTCTGTCTCTCTGTCTTTCTGGCAAACGCATGTGCCCTATAGCAAAAAGGTCTCAAAAAAAAGAAAGAAAAAGAAAAAAAAGAATTCAGATGACCCCAGTGAGGGGGCCAGCTCTTCACATAGGACTGGAGAGCTGGGTTTCTCCACCCTGCAGATTCCCAGGAAACGGAAAGTTAAAATGATCTGCCCAAGGCACAGCTAGAAAGTCTCAGGCCTGACGTCACATCTCTGCTCTCTCCACTGCCTGAAGTGGCAAGGTGTTCTGGAGGTCTCAGTAACTGAAACTATTTTATCCTTTTTTATTTATTTATTTTTGCTATAGGGTGCATATGCTTTCCAGAGAAAGAGTGACGGTGAGAAATCACTCCCTAGAGGGGATGTTTACACAGCAATCCTTTTTTCTCTATTCTCCTCTTGGGATTTCGGGCACTCACGCATGTGTGTTTTTCAAGGCTGCCAGGTCTGGAACTCGAATTGCAGAGTTGGTCATATGGGATCCAGCTACCTTAACCCCCATGCCACCTGCTGACCCCATTTTTTTAAGTTCAAGGATTTACAAATTATAATAATCATTTTTTTTCAGACTCAAAACAGCATATATATTATAGATCAGCTCCTAGAGACATTTTTAAATGCTCATAAGGATTAATATATTTAAAAATGCTTCTGATAATAACATGGTTTCCAATCAATCTTTAGCAAAATGTAGAGCTCTCTCTCTCTCTCTGTAAACATATACATTTATTTAAAATCATCAAGATAATAAAAACTAAGACATTTTTCATGGGCTACTGCATGGTTTTTCATATTTTCTTCATAATTAAAAATAATTTTATTCTTAATGTACAACAAAGTCTTCTATTTAATAGATAACATGTAAAGAGACATACACCTATGTATAGCTGGGTTTCTTTTCTTTTCTTCTTCTTTTTTTTTTTTTTTAAGAGAGATTTTTGCTATAGAATCCGTGGACTCACCGGAGAGACAGAAAGCAAGAAATCACTTCCCAGAAGGATGGTCACATGGCACTCTCTTTTCCTCCATTCTCCTCTTGGGATTTTGGGCATGCATGTACAATTTCTAAAATCACCAGATTCATGTACACACAAAGAATACTTTTTATTTTTCACTTTTTTTTTTTAAAGGTGTTAGCATGCACTTGCTGGAGAGAGACACAGAGAAGAACAGTGAGAAATTGCCCCCAGTGTGGATGGCCATGCTGCATTCCTTTCTCCTCCATTCTCCCTTCAGGATTTCGGGCATGCACACACATGAGTTTCAAGTCGTTGGGTTTGGGACTCAAACCATAGTTGACCATGTGAGAGTCCAGTGCCTTAACTGCTACACTACCTGCTGGTCCCCACGAATAACACTTTTTTCCTTTTTTTGGACAGTATTTTTGTTATAGGGTGTGTGCGCTCGCCAGAAAGACAGAGAGAGACAGAGAGACAGAAGGCGAGAAAGCACTCCCCTGAGGGAGATGGCCATGCCACAATCCCTTCTCCTCCATTCTCCTCTCGGGATCTTGGGCATGCACTCACATGCGCCCGGCGTGAGTTTAAGCCACCGGGTCCGGGAATCGTACTGCACCCACTAAGATCAGCTGGGCTGAAGAAAAACTGCCCATTGCAACCAGCACTCACACACCCCTGAAAGATGGGCGTGTCCACACTTTCTGTGTGTAACAAGACCACGTGTGTAACAAGCTTAACGAGTGTCTCAATGTCATCCTCTGATTTCAAATTTAAATGGCAGAGAGTATTCCAGAGCTGGCAGCCAGCCATCACTGCGGGCTTAAGTGGCTCAGGCCTTCAGGGAGAGAGAGAGGGAAAAAACTCCACTCAGAAAGCACGCCACTGTCCAGTGGCACCACCAGCAGTCTCCTGGTTTCAGTACAACTCCACTGCCAGCCTTCCTAGCACTGTCAACTGAACTGTCAAAGAAACAATTTAAGGGATGTATCCACTTGGATCCCACATGACTGATTGTATGGTTCAAATCCTGGCCCTGGTGGCTTGAAAAACACGCCATGTGCTCACATGCATATGCCCCAAATTCTGACCAGATGGAGAGATGGAAGAAAAGGGAGTGCAGCATGACCACGCTCCACTGGAGAGAACTTTCTCCCTGCTCCACTCTGTCTCTCTCTGGCAAGCACATAACACCCCTTGGCAAATACAAGATGATAAAATATAGAAAAAAAGAATAAATGAAAAAAATTTAGAGAGACAAGCCATCCCAAACTCTCTCCTGTTTCTGAATTTTTCCTCCTCACAACCTTGAGCTATACGAGGGCTTCGGATGTCAGCTTTTGTACCCTCTATGGAATTCACATTAAAAACTGCTCTAGGTTTGCTTGACCTGTTGTCAAAGTGGTCAAGAAAATGACAAATCAACAGTTTGGAAGGTAAAGATTTATTAATATTATATTATGGGGACCAGGAGATGGTGTAATGGTTTATGTCACTGGATTCCCATGTAGCTGACCATGGTTTGAGTTCTGGACCTGATGGCTTAAAATTCACGCTGGGCATGTGTGCGTGCATGCTCAAGTCCTGAGAGACGGAGGAGAAGGGGTGATGGTGTAGCCATTTCCCCTGGGGGTGCTGATTTCTCGCTTTCTGTCTCTCTGTTTCTCTTGGTCTCTCTGGTGAGTCTATGCACCTTATAGCCAAAATCCCTCAAAAATAATTATGTTTTCCTCCCTTCTTTCTTCCTGATAAGTATGTCTTAAGTAAGTACATATATTCACTTTATAGATACTTAAAGTCTCCTTGCATTCAAGGAGAAAATTCCAATAAGTTAATAGAGTCATGACAGAAACTCGGGGGTCGGACCTCTGTAAAACGGTAATGAGTATCGGGGTGCTCGAGTTGTTAGGTGCTGCTGTAAGCACTTGAGTCGAACAGTCTTATTCCATCCTCTGAAGAATCCTGTTGTCCCTATTTAGAGATGGGCAGTTCGAGGTTCAGGGAAGCTACGTAACAAGTCCAAAGCTATAGAACTGTTAGGAGAGCCGGTTCGGTCCAGATCTGCTTACTCTAGAGCTGGCGGTCTCAAGCACTGTCTGATATGTTGAAGTTAATTTATACGGAAGAAATACTTTCTGCAGTCTAGTATCCTAGCCTGGAGAACACAGATATTTCCAATGAATTCGTAATATTTTCTACACCCTTACCTCAAACTAAAACCAACCACAGAAAACTTAACTTCTGAAAAATGAAGGGACAATGCGCTATACTTGGAGCTTTTAAGAAGTTTTTCAAAATTATCAAATATGAAAAAAGACACTCACAGGACCAGCAGATGGTATAATGCTTTCATCACTAAACTCCCACGTAGTCAACTGTGGTTTGAGTCCTGAACCCAGTGGCTTAAAACTCATGCTGGGTGTATGTGTGTGCCTGCATGCTCAAAATCCTGAGAGGAAGATGGAGGAGAAGGGATTATGGCGTGACCATCCCCTCCGAGGGGTGATTTCCCACTTTCTGTCTCTCTGGTAAGCATGCATGCCCAACAGCAAAAATCTATCTTAAAAAAGAAAAGACATTCACAAAACCCATCAAGTTAAATTCAAGCTTTAGAAGCATTAAGTATTGAGCAATGACTTTGTAAAGAATATGGAAACCACAGTTGATTTTGAAGTAGGACAAATAGTGTTCTTTGGAACAGAAACTTGTTGCTGAATCTCACCATGGAGCAAAGACTTATAAACCTTTGCAAAAACAGGGTTCACATGGAAACAAAAACATAACAGGATCCAATATGGAGATCAACAGATGCTGCGTGTCTTCCCAGTTCTTTTAAGAGCCATTGTTGACTCTTAAAATGTCAATGTAGGAACAATAAAATGCCATTGATTCTACTTCCCAGGGGAAATGTTTCTGCTGAGGTTTCACTTTGGTTTTGTACAAATTCACTAACAGAGAGTCAGACAGAGGTGATGACTCATACGGGGAAGGCGGCTCCAGTTACTGAGAATTGACCAGAAAACATCCAAAAGATGAGAAAAAATACAATCATGAAAACTACATAAGAACAAGTAATTAACAGCCAATATTTACTGAGTACTTATGCACAAGCAGGTATTACTTACTGTGAGTGCTTACCATGCCCTTACAGTACTTACTGAGTACCTACTATGTGCCAGTATGTATTACTTACTGTGAGCGCTTACTATGCGCTTACAATACTTACTGAGTACTTACTATGTGCCGGTAGGTATTACTTACTGTGAGCGCTTACTATGCGCTTACAATACTTACTGAGTACTTACTATGTGCCGGTAGGTATTACTTACTGTGAGCGCTTACTATGCGCTTACAATACTTACTGAGTACTTACTATGTGCCGGTAGGTATTACTTACTGTGAGCGCTTACTATGCGCTTACAATACTTACTGAGTACTTACTATGTGCCGGTAGGTATTACTTACTGTGAGCGCTTACTATGCGCTTACAATACTTACTGAGTACTTACTATGTGCCGGTAGGTATTACTTACTGTGAGCGCTTACTATGCGCTTACAATACTTACTGAGTACTTACTATGTGCCGGTAGGTATTACTTACTGTGAGCGCTTACTATGCGCTTACAATACTTACTGAGTACTTACTATGTGCCGGTAGGTATTACTTACTGTGAGCGCTTACTATGCGCTTACAATACTTACTGAGTACTTACTATGTGCCGGTAGGTATTACTTACTGTGAGCGCTTACTATGCGCTTACAATACTTACTGAGTACTTACTATGTGCCGGTAGGTATTACTTACTGTGAGCGCTTACTATGCGCTTACAATACTTACTGAGTACTTACTATGTGCCGGTAGGTATTACTTACTGTGAGCGCTTACTATGCGCTTACAATACTTACTGAGTACTTACTATGTGCCGGTAGGTATTACTTACTGTGAGCGCTTACTATGCGCTTACAATACTTACTGAGTACTTACTATGTGCCGGTAGGTATTACTTACTGTGAGCGCTTACTATGCGCTTACAATACTTACTGAGTACTTACTATGTGCCGGTAGGTATTACTTACTGTGAGCGCTTACTATGCGCTTACAATACTTACTGAGTACTTACTATGTGCCGGTAGGTATTACTTACTGTGAGCGCTTACTATGCGCTTACAATACTTACTGAGTACTTACTATGTGCCGGTAGGTATTACTTACTGTGAGCGCTTACTATGCGCTTACAATACTTACTGAGTACTTACTATGTGCCGGTAGGTATTACTTACTGTGAGCGCTTACTATGCGCTTACAATACTTACTGAGTACTTACTATGTGCCGGTAGGTATTACTTACTGTGAGCGCTTACTATGCGCTTACAATACTTACTGAGTACTTACTATGTGCCGGTAGGTATTACTTACTGTGAGCGCTTACTATGCGCTTACAATACTTACTGAGTACTTACTATGTGCCGGTAGGTATTACTTACTGTGAGCGCTTACTATGCGCTTACAATACTTACTGAGTACTTACTATGTGCCGGTAGGTATTACTTACTGTGAGCGCTTACTATGCGCTTACAATACTTACTGAGTACTTACTATGTGCCGGTAGGTATTACTTACTGTGAGCGCTTACTATGCGCTTACAATACTTACTGAGTACTTACTATGTGCCGGTAGGTATTACTTACTGTGAGCGCTTACTATGCGCTTACAATACTTACTGAGTACTTACTATGTGCCGGTAGGTATTACTTACTGTGAGCGCTTACTATGCGCTTACAATACTTACTGAGTACTTACTATGTGCCGGTAGGTATTACTTACTGTGAGCGCTTACTATGCGCTTACAATACTTACTGAGTACTTACTATGTGCCGGTAGGTATTACTTACTGTGAGCGCTTACTATGCGCTTACAATACTTACTGAGTACTTACTATGTGCCGGTAGGTATTACTTACTGTGAGCGCTTACTATGCGCTTACAATACTTACTGAGTACTTACTATGTGCCGGTAGGTATTACTTACTGTGAGCGCTTACTATGCGCTTACAATACTTACTGAGTACTTACTATGTGCCGGTAGGTATTACTTACTGTGAGCGCTTACTATGCGCTTACAATACTTACTGAGTACTTACTATGTGCCGGTAGGTATTACTTACTGTGAGCGCTTACTATGCGCTTACAATACTTACTGAGTACTTACTATGTGCCGGTAGGTATTACTTACTGTGAGCGCTTACTATGCGCTTACAATACTTACTGAGTACTTACTATGTGCCGGTAGGTATTACTTACTGTGAGCGCTTACTATGCGCTTACAATACTTACTGAGTACTTACTATGTGCCGGTAGGTATTACTTACTGTGAGCGCTTACTATGCGCTTACAATACTTACTGAGTACTTACTATGTGCCGGTAGGTATTACTTACTGTGAGCGCTTACTATGCGCTTACAATACTTACTGAGTACTTACTATGTGCCGGTAGGTATTACTTACTGTGAGCGCTTACTATGCGCTTACAATACTTACTGAGTACTTACTATGTGCCGGTAGGTATTACTTACTGTGAGCGCTTACTATGCGCTTACAATACTTACTGAGTACTTACTATGTGCCGGTAGGTATTACTTACTGTGAGCGCTTACTATGCGCTTACAATACTTACTGAGTACTTACTATGTGCCGGTAGGTATTACTTACTGTGAGCGCTTACTATGCGCTTACAATACTTACTGAGTACTTACTATGTGCCGGTAGGTATTACTTACTGTGAGCGCTTACTATGCGCTTACAATACTTACTGAGTACTTACTATGTGCCGGTAGGTATTACTTACTGTGAGCGCTTACTATGCGCTTACAATACTTACTGAGTACTTACTATGTGCCGGTAGGTATTACTTACTGTGAGCGCTTACTATGCGCTTACAATACTTACTGAGTACTTACTATGTGCCGGTAGGTATTACTTACTGTGAGCGCTTACTATGCGCTTACAATACTTACTGAGTACTTACTATGTGCCGGTACGTATTACTTACTGTGAGTGCTTATGTACTTACAATACTTACTGAGTACTTACTATGACCCATGGTTCTTACTATGACCAGTAGGTAGTACTGTCATCCCTCTTTGGTACTTGAGAAACTTGAGAACTGAGAGAGAACTTTCAGAGACACATAAATAGTAAGTAGTAAGACTGGTATTTAAACCCAGACAGTCTGACTCTGGGACTGAACCTTATGCTATAATAACTCCTGGTGACAGAAAGACAGAGATTGTCGCCACCTAACTGAATTAATGGTGGACATAAAAGGGGGAATTTCTGCTGGTTTTTTTGACAAAAGCTCTTATACAATAGATCTGTGATGTCTTTCTCTGAATGGTTCTCAGTTCAGTGAAAGGGTCCAAGCACCATAAGTAAACCTTCAGGAGTGCGTAGAAAACTGAAGATGAGGTGTCAGTAGGTGGCGTGGTGGTTAAGGTGCTGGACTCCCACATGGCTGACCATGGTTCAAGTCCCAGACCTGGTGACTTGCTTTTCTCACTTTCCTCTTTCTCTCTCTGGTCAAATTAAATTAAAACAAACCAACAAACATAGAACAAATAAAAATAAATAAATAACTCTTAATAAAAAGCTGAAGGAGAGCAGATGAGTGAAGCAATACTGGCACCGGAAGCCTGTGCTCATCTAGCTGCCGGCGACTTTTAAACTATCCCCTTTGCTTGAAGTGCTAGTCTATCTTTTGCCATGTCTCCCTGCTCAACATCCTAGTCTCCAGGTCCCCGAGATCCTGACCTGGGCCAGACATGGCTCTGCATGGCCCTCATGGCTTTGTACAGACAAGGTGCTCCAGGGACGTTGCTGCATGGTTTACAAGTCTTTCCTGGGGCTGAGCATCAAGCTGGCTCCTGAAGGAAGGATTGGGAGATACGTGTGGAGAGAGGGACAGAGGGCAGCCAAGTGCCGGAGAACAAAGCCAGACTGTGAAGGATGGGACACCTGGGGAGTGTTGGGCCAGAACCAAGGAACTGGCTGCAGTGTGAGCAGAGGGATCGTTACTGATGGGGGGGCTTAGAGTCTGTCCCAGGGACCTTGGAGATTATTCCATGACTGATAGTCCGGGGGGAAAAGGAGGGAACTGCCAAGGCTTTGTTTGCTGACACAAGGGCTTCCAATTCCCAGCGTCAGAATGATCAAAGAGAGAGAAAGGAAAGTTGAGAAGCAATTTCCAGGAAGCAGAGGGACAGTGATTTAAGTTGCACATCTTAGTTTTTGTATATATATTTTTTAAAATGCTGAATGGCAGTCCACCAATATACAAGCATATGTAAGGGGTCTTCAAAAAGTTCATGAAAACATGAATTACAAAAAAGCAGTGCATAGATTTCAAAGTTGTTTGGCACCAGAATAAATGTGTACTTTAATTCCATATTCTACGGAATGAACATTTTAATTAAATTTTTCCATGTTTTGAAGTCCTCTCCTACATTTTTTTAAAAAGATGTTTTTTTGCCATAGGGCACTTGCTGGAGAGAGAGAGAGACAGAGACAGAGTGAAGGAAAGTGAGAAATCACCCCTGGGGGTGGGGGGAGTGGCCGTGCTGCAATCCCTTCTCCTTCATTCTCTTGTGATTTTGGGCATGCATGCACGCATTCCAGTGTGATTTTTGAGTTGCTGGGTCCAGTATTTAAACCATGGTTGGCCACATGGGAATCCAGTGCCTTAACCACCACACCGAATGCTGGTCCCCTCTCCTACATTTTAAAGTTATTCTGACAAAGCAGGTAAAGATAAAATGACAGAGACAGTGAACCACGTCAATCCGTGGGCCCCTTAGTCCAGGGAGCTCTGGGAGAATTCAGCAAGTTCCCACCACTCCTTTTGGAACAAGCCAGTCTCACTCACATCCTGAGTCCAGAGGGAGAGGAACGAAGAGTCAGGCACAGAAGGCCAGCTACAGGGGGGCACACGGCAGCAAGAGAGGGTCAAATCCCAGCTCCCAAAATGATTACGACTCCTGTGAACTCGGGGCAGTGGCTAATGGGAACCACCTGGCATTTACCTCCAACTGCTGAGAGGAGGAAGTGCGACAAAGCAGGCGAAGCATTTGGCCCGGTGTCCTGTGTGCAGATAGATGTTCTAACTGGTCTGTTCTCAGATTCTGTATTTACCTCGTGGCATTGATTAATCACGGAGTCAAACAAACAGCGAAAGGGGTTCACATC
The DNA here is from genome assembly GCF_000334495.1 of Tupaia belangeri chinensis. Classification (NCBI taxonomy): domain Eukaryota; kingdom Metazoa; phylum Chordata; class Mammalia; order Scandentia; family Tupaiidae; genus Tupaia; species Tupaia belangeri. The sequence goes on from NW_006159444.1 coordinate 6,062,569, forward strand.
TCCCCTGCAATCCAGAGCCTATTCTCTGAAGCGCCTCCTTATCTAACTCTCACGAACCAAGCTAATATTTCTCCTGCCCTCTCGTCGACACAGGGCCAGGTATCCGACAGGCGGGGGCAGCCCCTATGACCCAGGGCCCCTACTCAACTAGCCGGTCCTGAGGTTTTGCCCTGCCATGCCTTTCTTACACAGAAGCCCCTAGGGAGGATGGAGGCTCTGGCCTAGGCTTTTCCCTCGCTCTGTTTTCCCTCCTGAGGGACACTGGTGCTTCGTCACATGGCCCTACATGACACGGGAAGTATCAGTATGACATCTTTTTGCAATGGTATTAGCCTGTCCATATTGATACTCTGAAACCTCTGTAAATTAAAATCCCCAGCGTGCAATTGTCTCTACAAATTAAGAGTCCTCTGGGAGACAACGGAGCTTAAGTAAGCCATAATAACATTTACTTAGGTCATAAAACAGAACCAGTTAACTTTGCTTACATCTCTTCCATCCATCTTTTCACTCTGTCCCTACTTACATTAGTTTCTGCTTGAATTATTGTAATAATCCCTTCGTATGTCTTGCTAAATGTCTGCCTTTTGCTTCCTCAAGCCTCTCTTTACATAGCTACCTTCTTTTTTTTTTTTTTTTTTTAGAGGTTTTTTTTTTT
>NW_006159444.1:6063668-6069689 GCF_000334495.1 Tupaia belangeri chinensis
TTTTTTTTTTTTTTTTTTGAGAGGTTTTTGCTATAGGGCGCGTATGTTCTCCAGAAAGAGAGAGACAGAGAGACAGAAAGCGAGAAATCACCCCCCAGGGGGGATAGTCATGTCGCAATCCCTTCTTCATTCTCCTCTCGGATCTTGGGCACGCATGCACACACACCTGGCGTGCGTAAGCCACTGGGTCTGGGACTCAAACCACGGTAGACCACATGGGAATCCAATGACATAGCCTTTACACCAATTACTGGTCCCAACATAGCTACCTTCTAATGCACCCCTCAGGGGTGCTGGGGGCTGGGGGGTGGCCATACCTCAGTCCCTTCCTTTTCCCAGGGAAGTTTGATACAATTGCCCCTTGTCTACAGATCAAGTGCAAACTTCATCGTTTGACATTTAGACCTTCTAGGTTCTAACCAGGAGCTGCAGCCACTGGACAACTCAACACTCCCCACAAATGCCACTTGCTTGTCACACCTCTGTGCCTTTGCTCATGCTAGTGCCTGTCCTTGGGATTCCCCTCCCATGGTCTTCTACATATGGCAATCACTAACACACACAAAGTTGTTTTTTGCTTTTAGTTTGTTGTAGAGTACGTGGGCTTGCTGGAGAGAGACAGAGAAAGACAGAAATGGGAAAAAAAGGTGATAAATCATCCCCTGGAGGTGATGGCCATACCTGAATCCCTTCTCCTCTACTTTCCTCACAGGATTTTGGGCATGCACACATGTTTGCCTGGTGTGCTTCTCAAACTCCTGGATTCAGGACTTGAACTGTGCGTTTTGCCATGTAGGATCCAGCCTCCTTAACCTCCATACCACCTTGCTACCCCATTGCCATTAATTATAAAATGGACTTAATTTTATGTTTGGTTTACAAAGATAACATGCTTTTCGTGTGTAATCGAACCCAACACCAAGTCCTCAGCCTTCACTTCACCCTTGCCTGGACTTGCCATGCTACGTATGGGGTAAGGTGAAGACGTCAAGGCGGGATTTATACATGCCCAACCAGGTTATCTCCAACTGCTCCCAGGCCTACAGATGGACAGGGGCCATGTCCTGGCTGCACAGGGACCCTGATCCACCCTGAGTCCCTAATTCCTTCAAGCCTAGACTGGAAATGAATGAGGAAATCAGGACTGGGTAAAACGTGGAGTGACTCGGTCACTGACTCCTCAATGGCTGTTCCGGATCCCTCCCAGGCCCTCAGTAAATGTTCAGTGATGACCTGACTACATCCGATTTTCCTCCCAGCACAATGGTTGAAAAGGAACACAGGCTGAGATGTACAATGACTCTTCTCTCTAGGTGGGTGATTGGGCTTGGGAAGGAATGAGAACCATCCCATTGACAGCAGGAGAAGCTCTTCCCTGGCCAACAGAATGAAGGAAATGGTGGTTTACAAAGAATCTTAAAAATTGCTCGAAGATGATTACAGGCTGTCTAAGAGATGAGGAAGGAAGGGCTTTCTTTTCGACTACAGGGTATACAGCTCTACAGTCAGAAATTATTATTTTACATTTAGACCAATGGTAGCCTATATGCCTTTGAAATGTAAAAACCAATAACAACTTAAGTACCTGGTGTGACTTACAGATAGATTACACAGGCCATCTATTAAGACCAGGCTCCTTGCTTTATAACATGTCGCATCTCACGTTTCTGAAGTCACTGCTACCAAATATTCATTAAGGACTTCCTCGGTATAGGACAAAGAGTGTGTGGATTTAGAGTACCAAGCCATAGACATCTAAGTGGGTTCACTATCTGGATAAGAAAGCAGGACCACAGAGAAAATCAGCAATGTCAACCTGCCTAGACTGAGTTGTGCATAAGCCACCCAAGCCATTCATCTGTGTTCACAGTGAGTTTTGAGCTGGAAGAGACTTCCTAGAGGAAGAAGAGAACTTTTGAAATAAAGCATACAACACACGCTAGTCTAAATACGATTATACTCAGCAAAGTGAAGAACTTGGTTGCAATTTAAAATTTGCAGCTGCTGGGGCCAACAGATGGCATGGTGGTTAAGGGTGATGGACTCCTACATGGCCGACTATGGTTTGAGTCCTGGAACTGGCAGCTTGCTTTCTCACCCACTCCACCCATGTCCCTCTCTGGTCAAATTAAAATAAATAAATAAATAAAGATAAATAAATTAAAAAAAAAAAAAAGACATTTTGCAATTGCTAGGGCCAGTAGATGGCGTAGCAGTTATGTTGCTGGACTCCCACATGGCTGACAGTGGTTCAAGTCCCAGATGCGATGGCTTGAAAATCACGCCAGGAAGCATGTGCATGTATGCCCAAGATTCCAGAAGGAGAACGGAGGAAAAGAGATTGCCATTCCCTGTAGGGGGGTGATCTCTCACTTTCCCTGTCTCTGTCTCTACCCCCGATCCCCTAGTGTACACACCCTATGGTAAAAATCGCTTTTAAAAAAAGAAAAAATACCTGTATTTGAGAAAGTGGCTACAGAAATTATCTCTAGCAAAAATACCCTGTGGTGGTTTTCATTCCTAATCAAAGGTTTCATTTTACACGTCTGTTCCTTCTCAGGGACTCCAGACTCTCTAGTATGGCTGGAGTAGAGGAAGACCATGCTCCAGTGCACCGAACGGTAGGCTGCCCATCTGTAAACACGTGCATGGACACTTGATTCCAGCAGAACCAGCAGAAATAGCCATGTTTTGTGTTTGAAGGAGAAAACTGAACCACTGGAAGTCACCTTTGCAGTTCAGTTTCCTTACTCTAGTAGGCAAGGAAGCTTCTGGAAGTTGTGGCAGCTTTTCTCAGACTACTCTCAGCCTCTGAGTGCTGAGGACGAACCACATCCCTAGGGCCAAGAGCACCCAGGAGTTTAAAAGACTTGTTTCTATCACACTGCGTGCAGTCAGGGTCTCCAATCACCCTCAGTCGCAAGCAGCACTAAAAAGTCATAAAACACATGAAGTCGGCATTACCAGATGCCCTGCTGACATGCCACAGTGGAATGTTTACAACGCATGGCCTTTGTATAGAGTATGAGTATGAAACAATTGCTAGTACAATTTTTTTTTTTAAGGTTTTTGCCATAGGACATGTGTGCTTGCTGAAGAGAGAGAGACAGTGAAAGGGAAAGTGAGAAATCATCTCTGCAGGGGAGATGGCCACGCTGCCATCCCTTCTCCTCCAGTCTCCTCCTGGGATTTCGGGCATGCACACGTATATGCACCTGTTGTGATTTTCAAGCTTTCAGGCCCAGGACTTGAATGGGGGTCAACTATGTGGGAGTCCAGTGCCTTAACCACCAAGCCACCTGATGGCTCTGTTACTATAAATTTTCATGTCAAAAGAATATATTATTCTAGAGAATAATGAACTAAAACTTAAGGACCAGATTCACTTTTATTTAAAATTTCTTTCCTGAACCAAAAAGTAAAACCTTAAATATCATTCTTCTGCTCCTTTCAAGATAAATTTGCTGAGTATTTATGCCATGTCAGACCCTGTATTCGTTGGTAGAGATAAAAAAGATTAAAACAGGGACCAGCAGTGAGCGTAATGGCTATGTCTCTGGACTCCCATGTAGTTGACCATGGTTCGAGTCCTGGACCCGGTGGCATAAACTCACGGCAGGCATGTGTGTGTACGTGTCCAAGATCCTGAGAGGAGAATGGAGGAGAAAGGACTGCGGCGTAGCCATCCCCCCTGCGGGGTGGTTTCTCGCTTTCTGTCTCTCTGTCTCTCTCTGTCTTTCTGGCGAGCTCACGTGCCCTATAGCAAAAACCTCTCCAAAAAAGAAAAAAAGATTAAAACAAAGTAAGTTTAATGTAGGGTCTTGCTTTTAAATAACTAACTGAAAATAAAAACCTTCCTAAGAGCCTCTGCATGCATTAAATAACCTGAATACAGAAATACCAGCAGATTGACAAATACATAAAAGAATCCACTACTGGGTTGATAGAATATATTAAAAGAGAGGAGAATAAAATAGACGGGAATAAAAATGGACCATCCCACCCGCCATAGAAAGGCATGAACTTCTGATACATGCTATGGAGGACTCTTGAAAAGATTGTGCTAAGTGAAACAAGTCAGACAGAAAAGGATAAAAGAATTTCATATCATTGGAATTATAAGGCAAATTCATGAAGACAGAAAATAGAGTTTACAAAGATGGGATGAGGGTGAAACGAGGAGTTACAGCTTGACAGTTACAGATTTTCTATTTGGGACGATGAAAAGTTTTGAAATGACAGTGATGGCCCAACATTGTGAAGATTATCGATGTCACTGAACTATATACAGTTAAAAGTGGTTTAAAATGGGACCAGTCTTGTAGCCTCGTGGTTAAGGGACCCGGGTCCCACCTGAGCAACTAAAATTCGGGTCCTGGCTCTGGTGGCTTGAAAAACACACCAGGCACGTGTGTGTGTGTGTGTGTGTGTGTGTGTGTGTGTGTATGTGTGCATGTGTGAGCCCCAAGTCCTGACAGGATAGAGAAATGGAGAAGCAGGGATGGGGCATGCCCACACACCAGCATGGATGGGTGTTCTCCCTCCCTCCCTGTTCTGAGAGAGAAGAGCTCTTCACATTCACTAGCTCCATCCCTATCCATCCTCCTGAATGAGATGCAAACACCGTCTCTTCCCCAGAGATGCCCGGTATGTCCCGCCCCCCGGCCCCTGCTGCATCGGGAGGTGTCCTGAGTCCTAGCCTCATGCAGTTCCTGGAGTGGCTGAAGCTGAGGGTGGACTGCAGCATCAAGACCCTGTCAATCACCAGCAAGACCAAAGAGTACCCCACCGCTGTGCTTATCCCCAGAGAGGGGAGCACTCCCAGTAGGGCGCTCATAGTGGGGCCCTCCTTCAGACTCAGCCAGCCTGAGTCATGGCATGTTTAGTGCAACCCCCATCTTCCAGCATGCTCAGGTGCTGGGACAGGAACCCAGGACCTTTCCTGTGCAGGTCCAGTCATGTCACCACCATGGCACCACTACCTGGACATCCCAGAAGAGTTCCCTTGTAAGTATCATTAAAAGTTCAAGGTCCAGGGGGCCAAAAGGTGGTTAAGGTCAATGGTGGTTCAAGTCCTGTACCTGGCAACTTGCTTTCTCACTTCCCCTGTCTGTCTCTTTGTGTGTCTCTTTCCGGTAAGTGCACACGCCCTATAGCAAAATTTAAAAATAATAATAAATAAAATAAAATAAATAATTCTTAAAAAAAAAAAAAAAGGTCCAAGGTCCTGACAGAACAGAGGGAGGTCAGGTACTTCAAAATTATTTCATCCTCATGAAAATTCATTTCTGAAAAGGCCACAATAACCTTTTCAACTAAATTAAGTGGAGAACTACATTTTCATCTCTAGTTCTATTATTGCCTCCAAACAATTGTAATGAAACAGAATAGGACAATAATTGATGGGGAAATCCAGAAACTAGTCACTTTACTCCCACAGTAGAAGTAACAGCGATATGGTTTAGACTAAGATATGCCAAAGGCAGTACACGTTTTCCAGCCCTGCAGGCCCACACAAATACCACAGAACAGGGATTCCATCTTAAAATAAAAGCTTTTGAAGGAAAGGAAGGGATGAAGTACCTCCTTTTACCGTGTTATTGTGAAAGGTGCCAAAGGCTTTGAATAGGAAAGGAACTCACCTCCCACAGGTGAGTTATAATACCGGAGAAGAAAAATAGAATCTGGAATTGTCAATTCTATTTGAAGGGTGAGGGAAGGGGTGGCAGAAGGCTTGTAGGCCCACGATTGCCCCCTGAACCCTTTAAAAGAGTCATGCAGTCAGATCAAAGGGCCACAACATACCCTGAGTTCGAATCCCGTCTTGGCTCTGTGTGGTAAGAAGTTTGGATCCAGCCCTTCGGGGAGCACTTCGATTTCTCCATCCTCGGACCAGAGAACCCACCATGGCTGTGGACACCATGCTCCGGACAGCCGAGGTCCTGCTGAGGGGTGGGGGCCACCCAGCCAGGCTGCCACCGGCAGGGGGAGCCGCGCCTCCCCCGGGGGGCGCCACCCCCC
>NW_006159444.1:6069844-6088108 GCF_000334495.1 Tupaia belangeri chinensis
GCCGTGCTGCCCCCGGGGGGAGAAGCCGGTCCTCCCTGGAGGAACTACACCCACGGCAGACAGGTCTGGGCAGTTCCTCCTGCCAGAGTCCTCCACCTACACTGTCATCCGTCCGGGGCTGTTAGACCTCCCCGGGGAGGCCCAGGCCGTGTGGGAGATGAGACGAGAAGAAACAGCAGGAAACAGAACTGAGGGCTAGGAATGGAGGAGATCGGTCAGTCTTATAGAAGCGCCAGTCTCCGTTCTGTCAAGGATTAGTTTTCATCCTTTGTTTTTCACTTACAAGTGCTGACATTTTCAACATCCCCAAATGACTGTGCGTGAGGAGTCGGGCCATGAGCTTCTTACTCTTCTCTCAGCCTATGCTCTCTAAATTGGAACCACTTTCAGGCAATAGCTTTTCCAAAGGGAACATTCTTCTCCATAAACAGAATGTGTTTGTAATGTATGAAAAGGAGTTTCTACATTCTAAGTATCCACCTCACAGAATTAGATTGGCTTTTTGGGGTGAGGACAGTCAGTTACGAGACCTAATAATAATTTGATCACGTAAACACTCAAAGGTTTTAAAAAAACAACTAATTGATTCCGGTGGCCTAATTACTGCTCCTCTGAAGCTAGCTCAAGGGGAGTGGGTGGAACCTGCGCCAGGCACATACACACTGCTCACACATGCCCCCTACTGGCCATGACGCCAGGTGCATATTACTGAGCACAAATGACCGGCAACAACACTGTGGGAGGGAGCAAGTTGTTCTAGAAAGTTCTAGAATGCCTTGAGTATCTCTGTATGTTATATTCATTTAGTGTAGGTGGTAAAGACTAAGGTTCAATTAGTCATAGACATCCTGAGAGGTTCTAATATTCTTTATTGTCATTAAAACTTATAGATTGCACCACTGGAACGATCCATACCGGATTCACTCTTTTTCTTTCTTCTCAGGTTATTCTTATCTATTTAATAAGATAAAATTGTTTCTGTAGAAGCCAGGCAAATCCCCTAAGTCTCTCAAAATAGAACACATTAAAAAAAAATGAAGGCTACAGTTTACTAAAGAAACAGCGCTTTGAGGATACGTCCTTTACATACGCACTTTACATATTCATTTGGTTGACCATTCCATTATCATTATTTTGATCTTTCTGCAGTTTAGAAAAACCTTGGTATCATTGTGGGTAGAGGGAAAGTAGAAATGGAGGATGGGGATTAAAAATGATATAAGAATAGGAAGCTATTGGCTCTATTCCCTCTGCATCCCAACCTCAGGGTGGGATTCAGGCAGTGCATGATCAAGGAGTGAGGGTGTTGTAATTCTGCCTACCGTTTGGGGGAAAGGCCGACCTCTCATTCCCTGTCACACACAGAGTCACAAAGACAGGCTGGATCTGATTCTGCTGTGGGAGCAGGGTGGAAGAAGTGTCAGGGGAGAGAAGCCAGCTACTTGAGCCTGGGGTCTGGTCTCAGTTTGGAAGAAAGGATCCGGCAGAGATCTTGAGGAGTGGCCCAACGTCATTCATGAGGGGACAGGATCGGAAGGCAGGAACAGTCTGTGCATTTACTGGGCTGTTTGGCAAGTCGTGGTGCATTTTTGCACAGAAAAACTTAGGACAACACATCCTGACTTTCCTGGAGACCTAATATTTTGAGTCATCTCCATTTGGAACCTTATGCCCGGCGGCAGGTGATTGGATGGGCTAGGAGGGAGGAGTGGGGGGACTTCAGGAGAGACTCTGTCAAGACAAGCAGTAGCTAGCTCGACTCCACCCTTCAGGGGGTGGGAGGTGGCAGAGAAAATGTGGCAGTGCTGAGAGCAAAACACTGGGCCTCACGACCATGAAGAACACCTCCCAAACAGAGCTCATCTGTAGGCCTTGACCATGACCGCTGTCGACCAGGTGAGCCCCCCCGTCCCTGGGCTAACCAGAGGTCCAAGATGGGAGACAGAGGACTTGTGGTCAGAGCCCTTTCCGAAGCTCAGCTCACTGCCCAGATTCGGACACCCAGAAACCTGGCCAGGTGCTGTCATCAGCCACCAGAGGGGACCGAAGTGTGTGGGAAGGCAGGCACCGGGGCACGCGGACACAGCCAGTGGCTCTGATGCCTCTCCAGCCCCACGACTGACTGCTCCAAGGAGGTGTGTGACGCCTCTGAGCTCTTGTGGTTCCCTGGGTGCCCACTTATGGCACTGCTCACACTCCTGTGATGTCTGTCTACCCCAGCACTGGCCCCAGGCCTCAGAGGGCATTGAACACACAATACAGAATACAGAGCCCAGGTCTTCCCCCAGATCACTGCTCTGCTAGGTCCAAGGGAGCGCCAGGGAGCCTGCGCTTGTTAAAGCTTCCCGCACTTTCTTAATCCAGCCTGGATTCGATCCAAGGCCACTGTGAAGGAACTCATTTACTAGGGCCAGCAGATGGCATAATGCTTACATCGCTGGACTCTCACATGGCCGACCCAAAGGCTTAAACACTCAATGCAGCAGGTGGCGTGACAGTTGAGGGCACTGGATAGTCACCTAGCCAACTGCGGCTTAAGTCCCAGATTTGGTGGCTTGCTTTCTCACTTTCCCTCTCTCTCTTTCTCTGTCTCTCTCCGATCAAACTGGAAAATGATAATAATAAATTAAGTTAAATAAAATAATTATTAAAAAATAATCCCTCACGGTGTGCGCGTGTGCCCAAGATCTTGAGAGGAGAATGGAGAAGGGATTGCGGCATTGCCTTCTCCCCTAGGAGGTGATTTCTCGCTTTCTGTGCCTTTGTCTCTCCCACAAGCTTATGTACCCTATAGCAAAAATCTCTCTCTAAAAGAAAATAAAAACAAATTAAAAAAAAAAAGAAAGAAAAGGAAAAAAGAAACTCATTTCCTAGATGGGGGGAGGGGCCTCTTGAAGGCAGAGAACAAAGTCTTCATTGCCTCTGTACCTTGGGTGGTGTGTGCAGCCAGCACCCAGCGCTTGTGGGAAAAGAGCCGAGGCTGCGGCCAGGCGCCCACACCCCTCTCCTCTCCTTGCTCATCTGACTGCCCGATATTATCATCCCTCCGTGCCACAACCTGACCACGCTGGCTGCAGGTGTCACGTCCCGGGATCGCCTGTCCTCCCTCCATCTGAGCCCCAGTGAACCCTTATTCACACACCTGTGTGTGAATGCCATTGGTCAAGGCAACAGCGTCCTGCCCCTCCTGCCCCACCGGCGACGGCTCCGTCGTTGCCACAGCTGTCTCAGGGATGCCCTGCTCGCCACTGATATTTAAGAGGAGACTGGACCAGCCACTGCCATGATGGCTAAGGTGGCTGGATCCCACCTGGCTGACTATATGGTTTGAGTCCCAGACCTGGTGGCTTGAGAAACATGCTGGGCACATGTGCATGTGTGCCCAAAATCCTGAGAGAGAATGGAGGAGAAGGGTTTGCAGCATGACCACATCCTATCAAGGATGTTGTGCCACTTCTCTCTCTTCTTTGCCTCTCTCCAGGAAGTGTGCCTACCCTATAGCGATTTCCTTTTTAAAGAGTAAAATAAAATAAAATAAAATAAAAAAAGAACGGGCTGCCCGTAGCCCAGGGTTCAGTTCCACAGCAGCTGCACACACTGAGCTCTGCTTCCTCTGCCGGCTATGACCACATCCTATCAAGGATGTTGTGCCACTTCTCTCTCTTCTTTGCCTCTCTCCAGGAAGTGTGCCTACCCTATAGCGATTTCCTTTTTAAAGAGTAAAATAAAATAAAATAAAATAAAAAAAGAACGGGCTGCCCGTAGCCCAGGGTTCAGTTCCACAGCAGCTGCACACACTGAGCTCTGCTTCCTCTGCCGGCTTCAGCAGGTGGCCGCTGAGTAGCCGCGGTTTTCCCCAACAGGAAGTGAGCAATGGCCATGAGAGACTGGTCAGGAAGAGGGAGAGGGGGGACGTCCTGCCTGCAAGGTCAGTCCCACCCTTCCCAGCTCCTACGAACACACTTCCTCTTAACAGGCCCCTACCAGAGCCAGCTCTGCACTAGCACAGTGAGCACAGGGGTCACTCACCCCCAAATCCGTCTACGATCGAGAAACGCCCCCACCTCCCTGCATAGAAAGGGGCACACTGAGGAAGGAAACAGTTGTTCTTTAGCCAGGATATCTGGAAAACCAGGCTCATTCTGAAGGCCGCACAAAGGCCCACGGGCTCACAACAAACGCCAGCTCAGATGGGCTCCCCGCCACCTTGCTAGCTATGGAACTTGCCTCCACCTTGCTGTGGTAACTGTGAGTTACCACCTGCTCCTACGGCCCATGAGCATAAACACTGTCCCCATCCACCCTGTACAGAACACAGGGCTGATTGGGTCCATCTCCTCTTGGCGATCTCTTAGAACCTTGTGTGGTTCTGGGCACATGGAAGGCACTTAGCAAAGGCCAGGCAAAGAAATGCACGCTGAGCTACGATGTTTTGACATTTTCTTTTTTTTCGAATTTGCTAGGCTGGAGAAGAAAAGGGGTTGTGAGGTGATCATGCCCCAGTCCCCTATCCTCCATTCTCCTCTCAGGATTTCAGGCACGCATGCACATATGCCTCATGTGTATTTCACACTGTGGGGTCTGGGACTCGAACCACAGTCCCAGAACCACAGTTGGTCTTGTGTGGTCCATCATGTCACCGGCTGGTCCGAGCTGTGATGATATGGGGTTGACTGTTAAAACGTGCACCAGTCCATCATAATCAAGTCTGGCTTCTGGCTCCATAGCCGGTATGTGAGCTCCAACTCCTGCTTCAGGAGGAACTGCTGGGCGAGGAGGGGCTGGGTGGGGTGTTTCTCCCTCATTCCTGACAGGGGGCACTCCATGAGCTCCTGGCCTCTCTTTCACACTCACACACACACTGTTCTTGGGGACAAGAATCAGGAACTGGATTGATCCGTGAGTGTAAGGAGGAACATCGGGCAGGCCCTACCTAGCTTTCTGTAGAGAGCCGCCTGCAGGGAACACGAACTCCACCTTTCTCCCTGGTGTCAGTAAGTTCAACACATACTAGTTCCACTGTTGCAGGGTGGGGAGAGGCTGACTCCCGCCCCCCTACCCCCCGTCAGCTCTGGCTAGGAATGCTTCCAACTCTGAGTTCAGGACAAGGGGACTTCAAAAAGTAAGCGGAAAATGGAATTCAATGGCAAGTTTATTTCGGTGCAAAACACATTTGCAATCCATACACAGACTTTTCACATTACAGGTTTTCCATGAACTTTTTGAAGTCCCTGCACATTAGGATGCCACCTACTCACAGACACAAGACACGTCCCCAGTGTCAGCTTTATGGTCATGAAAGTGAAGGTTTATTTCTATCTGCCTTGCTTCTTTGTTTCTTCTTTCTTTTATTTTTTTCCAGCCAATTATTGCAATGGTTCAGAACTTGGGTTCAGGGAGAGAGACTTTACTGCCACCCCCACCCCAGGTCCTGGCGGACTGGCTCATGGGCATGGCATGTGAGGAATAGTCACTGCTGCAGATCGATGCTCCTGAGGGTGCTGTTGTGAGTGTGGGCCATTTGCTTCCTCGTAGGCGACTGACGCAGATCGGTTTGTGCCATGGTTAGCTTTCACAGCCTCCCTGTTGGCTTCCGTTGCGGCCTGGCGAGTAGACTTAGTGCACGTTTTGAGGCTGGTGGCTCACTGCCCACACTGTGTCTCCACTCCAGATGAATGGCCCTTTCGAGAGGGTTGAGCTTGCAGGTGCCAGGCTTTTGCCAGCAGGGCTCAGGCCTCAGCCCCTTGTGCAGATGGTTGGATGGCCATAGCAAGGGTGGTCTTAGCCTAACGGAGGATTTTTTTTTTGCTATAGGGCGCATGAGCTCGCCAGGACAAAGAGAGACAGAGAGACAGAAAGCGAGAAATCACCAGGGGGGAATGGCCACGCCGCAATCCCTTCTCCTCCATTCTCCTCTCAGGATCTTGGGCACACATGCACATGCATCCTATGTGAGTTTAAGACGCCGGGTCCGGGACTCGAACCACAGTTGAGTCCAGCAACGTAGCCATTACACTAACTGCTGGTCCCCCTAATGGAGGGGTCTTTAGGAGCAGGCTACCACAGCTGGTCTTGACCTACACTGGTGTGCGTGCACTGAGGCAAAGGGTCAACTACAGGAAAGGGGGTCTCTTGCTGACGGGCTTTTTAGACAATACAAAATAACAGTAAATGTTGGACGAAATCTTTATGTTTAATTCCTCGATTTGATGATTGCACACTGTACATGGTTTCAAAAACCACCCTGTGCCCCACAAAGATGTACAACTAGTGTATTTAAATCAGAAATTACAATAAAAATTACTTTTAAAAAATCAGGGGTAGACGGGGCCAGCAGATGGCATAGTGGTTACATTGCTGGACTCCCACATGGCTGACTAAGGGTCTAGTCCTGGACTCAGTGGCTTCAAAAATCATGCCAGGCTGGTGTGCATGTGTGCCCAAGATCCCAGAAGGAGAATGAAGGAGAAGGAATCGTGGCATGGCCATTCCCCTGGGAAGTTATTTCTCACTTTCCCTCTCACTGTCTCTGTCTTTCTCTCTCTCTTTAGTGAGCACATGTCCTCTAAAAATAAAAAAATCAGGAGTGTAAAATATTACAAGATAGAAAGTTCTGTATTCACTGCTGGGGGAGGCTGCAGATTTTAACGTTGTTGCCAGGCCCATCCGATGGCACTCAGTTGGCTTCTCCACATCCCAGGCCGTATTCAAGGCTGAGAAGAAATTGAGGAGGGACAAAACTTGCATTCTGGATGCTTATCCACAGCTTCGAGAGTCCACCACACCATGGAGCCTAAGCTGGCTCTAGATCTCTGGGTTCTCTTGCTCAGACACCGCTGGGCCTCCGCTCTGGACTTGGCGGTGGTCTTTGGATCAAAGTACTGCATTTGGGGGCGATAGCTGTGTGCCACTGACTGCTCCAGGGCCAGGACATTAGACCTGCGTCTAGCTCCGGAGGAAGTGCAGCCGCTGGGTGTGGATAGCTCTCCTCTTGAAAGACACCGAGCACGTTCTACCACAGGTCTTTTTGTTGTTGTTGTTTTGTTGTTTGTTTTTTGATTTTTAAAGAGAACGAAAAGAAAAAAGATGCTGCACTATCATCATTTCTTTTCTCTAAGGGATAACCATAACTCTGGCTGAATTGTTCTGAACGGGAGGCTGCACAATTTGCCCAAGCGCAGTGCTAACTCATATGAGGGGACTTTGAAGGGTTCGTGGAAAAATGGAATTAAAGTGCAAGTTAATTTCAGTACCCCCCAATTATTATTATTATTATTTTTTTTGGAGAGGTTTTTGCTATAGGGCATGTGCACTCGCCAGACAGATAGAGAGAGACAGAAAGTGAGAAATCATCCCCCAGGGGGAGTGGCCACGCTGCAATCCCTTCTCCTCCATTCTCCTCCTGGGATCTTGGACATGCACGCACATGTGCCCAGCGTGAGTTTAAGCCACCGGCCCAGGACTCGAACCGTGGTCGACTACATGGGAGTCCAGCAACATAGCCATTAAGCCAACTGCTGGTCCCAAGTACCCCCCGATTTTTAAATCTCTACATCGTGTTTTCAAAATACTCATTCTTCATGAACTTGGGGAAGACCTGTCACATGTAATATTTATGGTCCTTAGGGTTGAGTGGCCACATACAGGAGGAAAGCAGGGGTGAAGACAAACACATATTGTCTCTGCTAATACAAATAAAGTAATTCCCAAACATGTATCTGGGAACCAGCAGATGGCATAATGGTTACATAGCTGGACTTCCACCTTTCGACCATGGTTTGAGTACTGGACCTGGCGGCTTAAACTCACTCCAGGTGCATGTGTGTGCATATCCAAAATCTAAAGAGGAGAATGGAGGAGCGGGATTGAGGCGTGGCCAACCCCCGGGGGGTGATTTCTTACTTTCTGTTTCTCTGTCTCTCTCTGTCTCTCTGGCAAGCCTAAACACCTTATAGCAAAACTCTCTCTAAGAAAACACATTTATCTGAAATTTCATATAAGATTTGGACTCTGACATATACAAGTATTGGGTCATCAGAAAAATCATGATGTGCTCTCTATGCAAAAATGCATCCGAACTTTTCTCTTTTTATTATTTTAAATATCCGATCACTACACATCACTACGGCCTCTAAAATGAATTACGCAACGTGAGTACACTTCAGGCCAGTCCAGCTGAAGATCTCATACACGTATCCTCTGAGCCAGTCCTCCATTTCTGTGTCCCTCGAAGTCTTGCATCTGTTTCTCTCCCTGATTTCTTTCCTCTCACTCTCCCCCACCTCCCACCCTCTTCCCATCCTAACTTTTCTGACGATGCAACATTTAAGCCTGGAGATGTTCATCAGCCTCCAAGAGCATCTCTCCCTACACAGCGAACGATGAGCTCAAACTTGCCCATCTAGGGTGAGTTTCCCTGGACTCCCACTCTGTCGTCCTCCAGCTGAAGCCATTTTCTTCCCCTCAAGGGTAAAAATCACACATGGGTCATCTGTACTCATCAACTTCTTTTCTTCCCCAACTCATTGCAATCTATCTTCTTCCCCCCTTCCCTCCCAGCTGAGCCGCTTTCTGTAAAAGGATGCTGATTGATCCAGCTGGTACTTATCCAGCTCCTTCTCGTGTAACTTCTTAGCAGCATCTGGCACTTTTGGCCATTGCTTTTTTCTCGAAGCCCTGTCCTCCCTTGGGGACCACAGCCTCTTATAATCCCAGCTTTCCTCCTCCCCATACTGACACGCCTTTTCAGTCTCCTCTGCGGGATCAGCCACTGACTCACAATGACTCACTTACATCTTCAGCCCGAACATCTGAGCACCAGACCAGGGTATCCAAGTGGCTATTTGCTATCTCAGTTTTGAGATTTCACAGGAAACGGCAATGTAATATACCCAAAACGCAGCACCATCTTCCAAACTGGACCCTTTCTGGTGGGTACCGCTATCACTTGGGGGGCTCCCCAGCGAGAAATCCTGGACATCCTTCCCGCCATTTCTCCTTCACCCCAGGCATTGAAATCATTACTACCTTCAGTCCATTTTTAAATTTCTTAACTCTTTCTTACACATCCCTTTTTTCCACCTCTACTCTGGTCATGTTTCATCTGTATTACTGCTATATCCTAAGTGTTCTCTGGGGGCGGCGGGGGGGCAGAACTACCATCACGAATGGCAAATCCGATGTCACCCCATCCTTTTCCCATCAACTAAAAAGTCTTCCACGCCTTTCATTTCTTCCAGGATAATGATCAGAGTCTTCAGCTTGCCTGACGTCGAACATGGTCTCTAAATTTGCTTTTCTGTCCTATCTAGGCCCAGTCAGAGGTTTTATTTTTTTATTATTTTTATTTTTTCTTTTTGGTATTTATAATTTACAAGAAATATTTGGTTTATAGCCATATCCCTACTAGCCTAGTCTAGAATACAGATGGGAAGGCACATGGGACTTTGCCCACATCTGATTCCTAGAGCCAAGAGCAGCCCCTGACATGGTACTCACTCGGTGAATACTTGAAGAAATGACTACAAGGCACGGGGGACTTTGGTCTCATCTGTGTGTGTGATATTTCTATCGTAGGTGTGGTCGACTTTAAAGCTATGCTATTGTTTATAATTAGATACTAACTTGTGGTAAGAAAGCAACTCCTGGGACTAGAAGATAGCATAATGGTTATGTGGCTGGACTCCCACATAGCTGAGTACAGTTCAAGTCCCACACCTGGCAGCTTCAAATTCACATGCCCTATAGCAAAACTCTCTCTTAAAAAAAAGAGAAAGAAAGAAAAAGAGAGAGAAAGAAAGACCGAATGAAAGAAAGAAAAGCAAGCAACTCTTGATTGCAAAATCATTCCAAGAGAAAACATGATCTTCTTTCTGGACCCACTTTATGTATCTTTCAAAGAGAGCACTTTGGTGAAAAAGGGGGCTGCCTATATTTACCTCTTAGATTTTTTTTTTAATTTAAAAAATGTATTCATGAGAAAGTACATGTGTCTGCACAAGAAAGTGACAGAGAAAAAGGCTCTTCACAGGGTCATCAGGTGAAAATCCCCCTCCTCCAGTCTCCAGCCTATAAAATTCTGGGTACTTGGGTATGTGCCTGCTTATTTCAGGCCAAAGAAGCCAGGGATTCAAAGCATGGTCGCCATGGGGGGAACCCAGCTTCTCTGAAGCAGTACATTACTATGGAGCTAGCCCCTCTCCTATTTGAATTTAATATTCATATTTTCTCCCCCTAGAAATGCTATATATATATATATATATTATAGGGCACGTGTGCTCACCAGAGAGACAGAAAGTGAGAAATCACCCCCAGGGGATGGCCATGCCACAATCCCTTCTCCTTCATTCTCCTCTGGGTATTTTAGACACATATTCACACACACCCGGTGTGTGTGGTCGACTATATGGGAGTCCACTTATGTAACCATTACACCATCGGCTGGTCCCGAAATGCTATAGTCTTTTTTTCTTTTTTTTTTTTAGAGAGAGATTTTTGCTATAGGGTGTGTGCACTCACTGGAGAGACAGAGAGACAGAAAGCAAGAAATCACCCCTAAGGGGGATTGGCCGTGTAGCAATCCCTTTTCCTCCATTCTCCTCTTGGGATCTTGGGGACACACGCACACACACCTGGCATGAGTTTAAATTGCTCAGTCTGGGACTCGAACCATGGTCAACTACATGGGAGTCCAGCGACATAACCTTTATGCCATTTGTTAATCCCCCAAAATGTTAAACATAGCCATAAAGCTCAAAAAATTTAACAAATTAATGAAATCAGTCTTGGCAATGTAGTATTTACAAGAGATTAAAACCTAGATTAAGTTATATTAAAGACGACTAAACTTGTATTTATTAAGAACATAGCACTTAGAAATAAAGTTAAGGCAATGGACAGAGCCTTCTGGTGCCAGACCCTTAAAATACTGCAAAAATGATCTCCACATTTATTTTCTCTTCTATATTTTTTAAGGGCATGTGTATTCACTGCAGAGAGAGAGGAAGAGAGAGAGAGAGAAATAGAAAGTGAGAAATCACCCCCAGTGGGGATAAGCCACACCACAATCTTTCTTCATCCATCCTCTCAGGATTTGGGGCATGCATGCACATGCGCTTGGCATGTGTTTCATGCTGCCAGGTCTAGGATCTGAACTGAGCAGTTGGCCATGTGGAATCCAGCTGCCTTAACCACCACACCACTGGCTGGCCCCTCTCTTCTATATCAAAGGAAGGCAAGGCTATGTTACGTTCATGTGGCGCCTTTACTAAGCACTTGTTTAACACTGATTTCGGAGATAATTATTTAATAATATTTTGTCCTTTTAGTTTTCCAGGGATATGTATTACTGATTTTCTCAGAAATGGAAGGTGATTGATTTAGATTGCTTCCCAATGTACAATTAATTGGTACTCAGAGATTTCAGGCTTTAAAAACTGCAATTTCTGTGATACTCTCATGTGATAAAACCCAGCTTTCTGACCATATTTATAAGGCACTATGCATGTTTTGTCTTTCATTCACACACTCAGTCATCACAAGTATACGGATGGTTAGGACAGATTCCCAACAAAAACCTCACCGTGAGGCAGCTGGAAATAACCATCAGCTTTAGCAAAACCTTTGTTAATTGTAATTTTACCCTGGAATTTGAACCTATAAAAGTGGAGAGCCCTGAGTCGGGTGGTGCAGAACCTTACACCAAGGAATGTGCCAACATTTCTCTCTCCCTTGTAAAAAGAATCTGTGGATTAATTCCACGGTGCTGATTGAACTGGATTAGTTTTTATCCCTGCCTGCACAAAATTAATTCCTGCCATTTACATCAATTAACTGAGTCAAGATGGGTAATTCAGGCTGAACCTAATGTAAAAACTGTGCTTTATCAGGGCATCTGAAGTTACCGCTGAAATAATTTCTGTTTACCTATGGAGAGTCAGTAATAGGATAAGGAATTAGATTTCTTGGTATTCACTTTACAGAATCATTGGTGCTTCTTCAGGCACTGGTGAATCTAGATATTCGCTGGGCGTAGTTAAAAACCCCTGACCATGGGGAAAGAAGGAGCCTTGTCAGGGAAAGGGGAGATGCTGACCAAAGGGCCCGACGTTTCGGTTAGACAGGAGGAATAGGTTCTGGTGATCAAAGCGTGGTGACTATAGTTAA
Source organism: Tupaia belangeri chinensis (assembly GCF_000334495.1). Classification (NCBI taxonomy): domain Eukaryota; kingdom Metazoa; phylum Chordata; class Mammalia; order Scandentia; family Tupaiidae; genus Tupaia; species Tupaia belangeri. The sequence continues at coordinate 6,082,010 of NW_006159444.1, forward strand.
TAATGATGTATTGTATTTCAAAGCAGCTGAAGGACTGGCTTCTTTCTAATTGCCAGGGAGTGCATGCACTTGCAGGAGAGAGCCAGGGAGGCAGAAAGAGAGAGAGAGAGGAGACAGCACCCCTTACCCCATAGGGTGTGGCCACGCTGCAATCCCCCCTCCGTGATTTCTTCATTTTATCAGGATTTGGGGGCATGCGTATGTGCCTAATGTGTTTTTCAAGCCACCAGGAGTTGTAAGTCCAGCCATAATCAGCCATGTGTAATCATTTTTCTATGAACAGCATTTAACTCTATGCTATGGGGCCAGCTGAAAAGATTGGCTTTTTTAAAAATTTTTTTTAAGAACTACTTTATTTAATTTTATTTACTCATTCATTATTTTAATTTTAACCAGAGAGACACACACACAGAGAGAGAAAGAGAAAGAGAGAGAGAGGGAAAGTGAGAAAGCAAGCCCCAGGTCTGGGACTCAAACCATGGTCAACCATGTGGGAATGTCCAGTGCCTTAACCACCATACCACCTGCTGGTCCCAAGATTAGCTTTTAAAGGTCCTCAGAAAATATGATGAGTATTTGAGGGTAATGGTTAATTACCCTCAGGTAATTAGTCTGATCTGATAATTTCACAGTCTCTAGAAGCATCCAAACCTCTCTTCATATTCCATAAATACAATAATTTTTTGTCAATGAAAAAAACTTGACTACAAAAAATGGCAACACACATTACCCTTTTCTTAGTGTTTTGTCTTTATACATCCAGTAATACTTGTACCAACACTTAAGGGGGCATAAGTACTATTTATACCAAAAATAAACAAATAGAAAAGCCCTTATAAGGCTCCCCTTTTTACTCTTGTTGTAACCACTTGGTATCCAACTTTCCAATGACTGAGCAATTGACTAAAGTGGATTTTCTAGCTAATGTTAGGTTGGGCTACCCCAGATTGGCAAGCTCCTTGTAATGACTCCCTTTGACCTGATGATCCAAACCTCTCTCGCAATGCCATTGGAAATCCCCCTCTTCAGAGATGCTGAAGGCTCCCAAACCTGGCAGTCTCCAAACCCATTCTGTTAATAACTTTTGTAGCCAGCAAGGAAGTGAACAGAGAAATACAGTTCTTACACACAATTTTAAATGGTTGTAGCTACTACCATGATTACGAATAGTACAAAAGGTAGACTTACAATGAACCATATAAGGTATGAAGTCTGCTAATATACTTTGCCCCAAATTAAATGGAAAACACACTTTTCAGGCTTTATCATTTCTTTCCCAGTAAAGACATCATTCTATACAAATGGCAGGTGTCAGGTTTTGCAGTGAGTACAGGGTGACCTTAATCTGGTCTGTGTCTGTGTGTCAGGAAGGGCCCTTTCCCATGATGTGCCTATAGGGCCTGATAGGTGAATTGAGTCCAGAATAGAGACACACAAACATAGGAGTCAGCCAGCCTGGAGCTGCTGGGGGAGGATTGCAGCTTGGGGTCCCATTTTGGGGTACGTGCTGCCTCTCTGTCTTTGTCTCAACTGGTCATGGTAAAAATAAGGGGGCCCTGAGTGGATTTGGGCATGGTAGGGAAAAGAAGCACCATGTGCAAAGACCCCCACACGTCATTTGGGGAACTACAAGCAGTGCAGTAAGGTAGAGAGCACGCCCGTGTGCGTGTTAGGAGGTGTAAGGAGAAAAGACAGAACCAGACCCCAAAGGCTCATAAATAGCCAGCCAAGAGTTTGGACTGAATGTTTTAGATTGAGAAGAACCATGACCAGCTCTGTGTTTACGAAGCTTCTCAAGGAAGTTGGAAAGCAGATGAGTAGAGGTAAGGATAGGGAGGGAGACCAGCCAAGGCAGAGAGGATGGCAACCTGAACAAGGCAGCGGGAGGCGAGATGCTGCGTAAGGTCTGAGACCTGATGGGAGGAGGCTGGGGTGGGGGACAGGAAGGAGGCGGGTGGGGTGATGTAGCCAATTACTCACAGGGATGCAGAGGAGAGCAGGAAAGATTTAATCAGAGGGCCGTGATGCAGGAAGAAAATAATCAGTTCTCCATTTTGGACATTTTGCCTATCACCAAAGAATTTTTTTCCCCAGTATAATTAATCCTGTGAAGACATTTTTTAACATGTACTATTGGGTCATCAGAAAAGTATGTCATGACCTTCCCGACGACCTAATATTTTAGTGCCTTTGCCATACATTTGCTTCTCTTGCAGATTAAAATCTATTTCCTACGTCTTTATTTTTCAGTTTCTAGCATGGAAATTGCTCAATACATGCTTGTCTCATGACACTCAAAAAGAGCATTGCACATTGAAAGGGTAAAATTTTAATTATTCTTATTGTATATGTTAGGTTTCCCCCAAAAAGATGGAAACAAATTCACATTATTAATAAGGCATGAATATAACCTGTCTTCCCCTCATCCTGTCCAGTGTAGGCCTTTGACTTCTGTCCACCTGGTAGGGGTAACATGCTTTCATTTTAACGTTTATTTAAGTTGAGGGGACCAGCAGTTAGCGTAATGGCTATGTTGCTGGACTCCCATGGAGTCAACCACAGTTTGAGTCCCAGACCCGGTGGCTTAAACTCACGCCCGGTGTGCATGCGTATGTGCCCAAGATCCCAAGAGGAGAATGGAGGAGAAGAGATTGTGGCGTGGCCAATCCCCCCCCTGGTGGGTGATTTCTCGCTTTCTGTCTCTTTGTCTCTGTCTTTCTGGCGAGCGCACGCACCCTATAGCAAAAAACCTCTCCCGCCCCCAGAAAAATAATTATTTAAGTTGAATAATCTTCACATTTGGTTTTCTACTGTATGAACTGGCTGTTTGTATCTTTAGACCGCTTTCCAATTAGAATCTGAAGTCATGCTGTGTTTATATAAATTCACGTGTGTATGAATGTGTGCGTATTTAAGCCTCCGACTTTCAATACACACACTTCCCATTTTGTTACTTTCATGCTGTTCTAGTTTGAAAAGGCTTTGCATTTTATATAAATACATTTGAACATCTTTTCCCTTTTTAAAAATGTTTTCTTCAGTATGGCTGAAACTGTGCTACTTTAAATCTGTAATTCTTTAGTTCATTGGAAGTTACATTATATTATACATATTATTTGGCATGTGGTCTGAATCTTGGATTTTTTTCCATTGTATCATGCCTTACATTAGTAACTTTATCTCTGCTAGGTTTTTATCTGATTTGTCTATGTTTTATAGGTATTTGATCATGGTATTTGTAAAAGAAATCAATTATATAGTTTCACTTGTGCTATTTAATTTCAGCTTCTTAGATTGAAATAATCCTCATGCTTGTTCTCCCATTTCAAAATAAAGAAGTTCTATTATTAAAAATAAGATGCTAAAATAAAACTGTCTTAGGAAGGGGATGAAAGAAACAAGACCCCTCCAAATGTGTTAGAAATGTGAAACATTGGAAGGAGACTGCAGGGATAGGACCTTGTTCTGCCCAACCCTGTACCGCAGCCCAGAAAGCATGAGGAAAAGAATAAGAAAAGGCTCAAGCAGGTAAGGGCACAGGTGGAAAGTGCCCTAGATCAGGGTGTGAGTCCTCGCTCTGCCATTTACGGTGTGACCTTAGGCAAGTTCCCGAATCCTGCCAGTTTGCTTCTCTGTGGGTTAATAAATGGTGCAAGTGGAGAGTGGCTCGAGGGGACAAGAGTGAGGGCAGAAGACCTCAGTCAAGAGCTGCAATCATAGGGTAGGAAAGCAGAGACGGTCAAGTCCATGCCCAGAATTCACCCCGCCCTGCTGCTGGCACTTGGTGAGCCCCCAAAATATTGCCTGTGGTTATTAAAGAGAAGAGGTCTTCAAAAAGTTTACAGAAATGCATATTATGAAAACAACTATGCATAGGTTTTAAAATTTGTTGCCAAGTCATCATAATTGGTTCAACAAAGGTTCTGAGTTTACTACTGCATTTTCAGGTAGCAAAGAGTTTCCAATGAGTGGACCTTTCCTAGGACACGTTTGAAGTGCGATCTGGCGTTGCACAACTTGAACTCAAAGAGAAACCCTGATGCTGTCAATGTATTAACAGTCCGACAACAATGGGTAACAACAGTGTGACCCCAGCTAGCTCTCTACTTTTCATTTAAGTGGAGACAATTCTCAGATGGGCTTTTGTGACTCTCTGGTAACACGCTGATTCTGAGAAAGTCAGGGAAAAGGGAGCTTGGACATTGTGGTCATCCATTCTGCTGTTACTGTTAGAGCAAAAGAGCAAGTGACATACATTCCTCAAGAGATGAAAAGTTCTGCCTGATAGAACTTTCTGGTAACATTAGGGTTAACAATAAAAAACTCTTACAGCTCTTGTTAAATTCACCCCCCCCCCCCCCCGAGTTTCCAATGAGTGGACCTTTCCTAGGACACGTTTGAAGTGCGATCTGGCGTTGCACAACTTGAACTCAAAGAGAAACCCTGATGCTGTCAATGTATTAACAGTCCGACAACAATGGGTAACAACAGTGTGACCCCAGCTAGCTCTCTACTTTTCATTTAAGTGGAGACAATTCTCAGATGGGCTTTTGTGACTCTCTGGTAACACGCTGATTCTGAGAAAGTCAGGGAAAAGGGAGCTTGGACATTGTGGTCATCCATTCTGCTGTTACTGTTAGAGCAAAAGAGCAAGTGACATACATTCCTCAAGAGATGAAAAGTTCTGCCTGATAGAACTTTCTGGTAACATTAGGGTTAACAATAAAAAACTCTTACAGCTCTTGTTAAATTCCCCCCCCCCCCACCCCGAACTGGGTCATGCAGGTTCCCACCTCAATAAGTATGTTATCCAAACTATAATTTAACCTCCTTCTGATGATTCAGACTTGTTCTGCCTCAGGGTCAACTCTATGAACCCAAGAGAAGTACATCACACTCCAGGAAGAAAGGGAGTGAGCAGGGACTGGGTTTAATGAAGACTGATGGGCTGACACCCATCAGAAGCTTTTTCTTTTCTTAAATAAATTCCTCATGCCTAAGTACTTTGCTATGGGCGGGGGAGGTGTTAAACTTTCTTCTACAAATTGAGATTAAGCCCCCCCAAAAAGTTCTTGGGGCCACTGGTGGCACAGCAATAAAAAGTGATACTCCGTAAGACTGAGCCACCTTGGAAGGTTCACCAGGCCCACAAGCTGGGACCGGCCGAGGCCAAGGAAGGACTGCAGCTTGGAACACCATTGGGGTGGGGTGGGGGTGCTGTCTTTCTGTGTCTGTCTCAATTGCTCATGGAAAAAAAGAAATCAATAAACTTTTAAAATAAAAAAAAGCCTTCCAAAATGTTGGCTTACCTGAGTTTTATTTAACTCCAGGTATCTACATAGGACTTTGAAAAATTGGTGGAAAAATGAAATGAAAATATTGCGTTTGGTGCAAAAATGTTCTGAAATCCATGCATAATTCTTTTCATGATATGCATTCCTATGAAGTTTTGAAAACTTCCTTATATAATGCCCTAGAGTCTAGTGAGCTGAGGAGTTCTCTCGAGTACTTTTAAGCACCTGATAGCAAGCATTGCGTACTAATGGGCAGAAGAAGATTAACTCTGTCGACCAGAGTTTTCATTTGAACCCCTCCGCATCCTTCCCTGATGGGGATAGGGGCTGAGTTAGCTACAGCTCTGCAGAGGTCACGAATTACACAGAACACTTGGCCTAACGCAGCACTAGACAGATGTGCATATGCTTGAAGATAAAGATCTTTTAATAGAGGAAATCTTACCTTAATAGTTTTCTGGGGGAACTTGTATCCATGACGATTTGCCCTTTTAGAGATGATGCCAAAGGTTAATTTTCTATGGCATAACAACTGCAGATAAATGCCAAAATTCTATTCCCAGACCTAAATTACATAATGAGAAATGGTGCATCTGAACTGCACATCAAATACTCTTTCTGGCAGACTATGAAAACAATCAGTTTCAATGTTTGAAGTAGGCACTTGTTTATATAAATACAACCAAGCATAACTGCCAAACACAATAATTAAATGCTTTGACAAGTGAGAAACTCTTGCCAGAATATATAATTTGAGGGGGGAAATAAGCAGAGAGTTGATATGGAGCAGAAAATGCTGAATTAT
>NW_006159444.1:6088130-6097395 GCF_000334495.1 Tupaia belangeri chinensis
ATCAGAAGCAGATGCTCAGGTTGAGTCTACCTGCAGAAAAACTCAGCGAGGAGAGCATAAGAAGAGGTCAATTATTCCAGTCTCTTCCATCTCATTCACTCACTTATTTATTTTTATTGCCAGAGGGCATGTGTGTGAGAGAGAGACAGAGACAGAGAACCACTCATGGAAAGAATGGTCACATTACAATACCTTTTCCTCCATTTCTCCATCCTGTCAAAATTTTGGGCATATACATAGACAGGCCTGGCAGTTTTTCAAGCCACCGGGGCTGGGAATAGATTTGTGATTGGTCACGTGGGGTCTGTTCTCTATGTAGAGTGTTTTGTTTTGTTTTGTTTTGTTTTTGCTATAGGGCACATGTGTTCACTAGAAAGACAGAGAGAGACAGAGAGAGAGAAAGCAAGAAATCACCCCCCAGGGGGGAGATGGCTACGCCACAATCTCATCTTCTCTATTCTCCTCTTGGGATCTTGGGCGCACACGCATACGCACCCGGCATGAGTTTAAGCCACCGGGTCTGGCACGCGAACTGTGGTCGACCACATGGGAGTCCAGCGACATTGCCATTACACCAACTGCTGGTCCCCAGAGTTTTTAGCTGTTGTATTACAGAGCCAGTTGATGATTTAAATCTTTTCTTCTTTTTCATCTATAAACGATGCCCTTTCTTCTCACCCGAACTTGAAAAATGAGGACTTCTTATGTTCCTATTATTATGTAATTTCCTATGTGGAAATGAAACGAAACCTCTATATTTTTTTGCTTTATATTCCTTCAATTGTCAACTAATTTTCTGTATCCTCTTATTTATTTTTTAAAGAATTATTTATTTAATTTTATTTATTACTATTATTTTTTACTTTGCTATAGAAAATGTGCACTCACCAGAGAGAGAAAAGCATCAGAGGGTGAGAGAGGGAAAGTAAGAAAGCGAGCTGCCAGGTCTGGGACTCAAACCACAGTCAGCCATGTGGGGGAGTCTAGTGCCTTCACCACCACGCCACCTGCTGGCCCTATATCTTTTTATTTCACCCAAATGCTAGAACTAGTGAGACACAGCATCAATTTAATATAGACTTATAGTTACAATGAGGGTTTAATGAGGTCTTTTTAAAGGACCCAGCTTCTAAGATGACTGTAAAATCATCCCAGTCTTGACATTCACTCATCTCCATCATCGCCCAATATAAGTCTCCTCTGGCGTCCTCCAGGAAATCAAAGGAACTAAACAGGAAGCAGAGGGAGGCAGCAGCAATTACTAGAGTTTATGCAGGGCTTCAAAACGCCCAGTGACATTCAATTATTCATACAGAGGCAGGCTCTAATCCTCTCCACAGTCTAGAGAGGATTCAAGCAGAGGGAGTCCTTGTACAACTTACAGAAGGTGAGTCAGGTAAGAGAAATATCGGCACCAAGGCAGCTGGTATAATTTTCTTTCCCTCTTATCCAAATAGTGGTTCCTTGATACAATCTGCACATCTTTTGTGTGTCCTAGAGAAGAACTCCCTATCAGTGACCCTCTGGCACCAGGGACCATTAGCTCTCAACCGGCCTTGTTACTTGTGTCTTCATTTCCTCTCTACTTTCTGCAATCCAATTCTCCACCCAAGAGCTGGAGTGAATCTCCAACAAGTGCAGCTGGATTACATGACTCTCCTGCTTAGAACCTCTCAATATTTTCTCACTGCATTTATTTATTTTTTTAACTTTTTTTAAAAGAATTATTCAATTTTATTTATTCATTCATTTTTATTTTAATTTGACCAGAGATATACACAGAATTTGAGAGTGAAAGCGAGAAAGCAAGCCACCAGGTCCAGGACTCGAACGGTGGTTAGCTATGTGGGAGTGTCCAGTGCCTTAACCACCATGCCACCTGCTGGTCCCCTCTCATTGCATTTTTTTAATAGAATAGAAGCCAAACTCCCCCACATAGCCTGCCTGGCCCTGCACCACCTAGTCCTGATCGGCTTCTCCGGCCTCAGCCCCGCTGTTCATCAGCCCCCAGCCTCTCCGGCTTTCATTTCACTCGTTCACTCATTCTTTCCTTCATCAATGCTCCATGCCCTGACTTTAGATAGGCTTTGTTGATCTCTTCCTGACAACTAACACCCACTCTTCTAGAGTGTTCTCTTTTCTTCATTCATACCACTCAGTGTAATTTATAATTATACATTTACTATAATTATTTTTATTTAAAACATTTTTTAAAGTAAATTTTTGCTATAGGGAGCATGTGGTTATTAGAGAAACAGAGAGATAGAAAGCAAGAAATCACCCCCCACCACCACCACCACTACCCCACCCAGGGGAAAAGGTCACATCACGACCCCTTCTTCTCCATTCTCCTTTCAGGATTTTGGGCATGCACACACACAAGCCTGGCGTGAGTTTCAAGTCACTGGGTCTGGAACTTGAACCACGGTTGGCCATATGGGAATCCAGTGATGTAACCATTATGCCCTCTGCTGGTTCCAGTATGATATTTGAAAAAGGATTTTGCCATAGGGTGCATGCACTCAACAGAGAGAAAGAGATAGTGAGAGGGAAAGTGAGAAATCAGCCCCAGGGGGTATGGCCACACTATAATCCTTTGTTTTCTATCCCCCTGGGATTTTGGGCATGCATGCACACATACCCAGTGTGAGTTTCAAGTTGCTGGATTTGGGATTCAAACCGCAGTTGGCCACGTGGGAATCCAGTACCTTAACCACTTTGCCACCTGCTGGCCCCTTTATAATTTTTTTAATTGCCAGAGGGTACATACACTCATCAGAGAGAGACAGAGAGAAAGGAAGAAAACTTCCCCCATGGGGCGTGGTCACACTAATTCCTTCTCCCACATTTCTCTATCCTACTGAGATTTAGGGCAAGCATGTACACATGCTTGGCATGTTTTTTAAGCTGCTGGGACCAGGATTTAAATCACATTTTACAGTCATTGCTACTGGCTACTGGGTCAGCCCTACTCATTATGATTTTTAAAAACTATTATCGAGATCAGCAGATGGCATAATGGTTACATCGCTGGACTCCCACATAGTTGACTATGGTTCAAGTCAGGACCTAAGGGTTAAAATTCTCACTGTGTGTGTGTGTGTGTGTGTGTGTGTGTGCACGCGCGCACATGTGTGCACGCTTGTGTGCCCAAAATCCCAAAAGGAGAATGGAGGAGAAGGGACTGTGGCATGGCCATTCCCCTTCGGGGTGATTTCTTGCTTTCTGTCTCTTTGTCTCTCTTGGGAGTGCACGTGCCCTAAGATATAAACCTCTTTAAAAAATAAAAGGACTATTATCTTTTAGCTCCACTAGACCCTAGGCTCCCTATAGGTGTGAATTCTAATTTAACCACCATATTCCAGCACTCACTATGGTGCCTGGTATATGAAGTCCTTCCATAAATGTTCCCTGCATAAATGACTGAGCAAGCAAGACACTAGGTAATTTTCAAGTTGACTGATTCCTCAACAGTCTTGGGCTTTGGTTCTTTTTGCCCATAATGGTCCTTCCCTTTCCTCTTTAAAACAACACTCTATAGGATGGAAGAAAAAGAAGTAAACTAAGAGGTATTCATACTATGCCATTTCCCTTGGTCAAAAGGACAACTCTGTGAGGTCAACAACAAATAGGACCTTTGGCTATGTACATCTGTGTGATCCAGTTTCTCCATTGTTCCCAGAATAAATAGGGAACCCAATAGCTTGGCTGAATGAACACAGAAATGCAAAAGCACATTTTCTGCCCCTCAGCTCTAGGGTTGATGCATTCACACCTCTCTAGGTGGCGCCCATTCACAGAGCACCAAGTACACAAGTGCATCGGCACCAACTACTCCATATCGCTGTAGGTGGTAGCCTTGCTTGGTGCTTCAGTGTTGTCATTCTGGGTTATCCTTCTAGCTCTTTGCCCTGTTCTTTGGTTTATTCTTTGTTACAAACTCAGCATTTTTTATGTCTTAAAAAGTATAATTAAATAAATTATATTCCTGTAAAATCAATGAAATGAAGGTCAGTGAGAGGCTATGAAAGGAAAACCTACTTGAAGTTGACTTTATTATGAAAAAAGTCTATTACTGATTTTTGAAAATTGATTCCTCATTTTTATTTACTTTGAAAACATAAACACATGTGAAAAATACATGTGAAAATCAATATGTTTCTTCAAAATCCATGGGGCTTATGAAGAAAAATAAACAACTGTCTTATTGAGGCACATGGGCAAAAAGTAATAAAGCCACTGTTTTCCTTCAATACAAAAATCTCTTACTTATCCCAAGAATGGTTTCAAAAGGAAATTAGAAATACATCGTAGGATCAAACTCTGGGCTAGTGCAATATCCACAGAAAGAACACTTTTGGTAAGAACCTGATTGAAGCTTAAGAATCATTCCTGTCATTGATTCACAGGCATGATGCCAGAAAGACTAAAAATGTAGTTCAAGTAACTTTGACATCAAGTAAGGTATTGAAAGTATATAATTGAGATAAAAATTTAACCCGAAACAGCATTTCATGATTTTACCTGTTAGCTAAAGGGTAATTCTCCTCTCAGGTTGAAGCAGATGCCATTGTAAGGGAGTCTTCCTTTGGTCTAAGAATGAGGTGAAATCAAAAGTCGCCTCAGAAGGCCCTTCTCCTCACATCCATCCAGGCCCAACTCATCATTTCATTGTGCCTCCTCCTTTTGTACAATGAAAACACACTCCAGCTATCGGCAGTGGCCTGCGTGAAAGCCTTCTTCCCCTCTATTTGAGGGCTAGCTCTAAGTCAGGAACCTTCCTTTGTCTGCCTGGAATCCACAGCGTTGCTGTGCAAATGTTTGAGTTAAAAAAAAAACGAACATGGGTGTGTACAGGGATCTCATTTTAGGTAATCCTACAGAACTAGATGGGGGTGGGGGTGGGGGGGAGAAACCGAGAGGTCCCTGAAAAGGCTCAAGTTAAAATGCTTAAAAATAAATTTTGGATTAACAATTGCTTTGAGTCATCATTGTCATAAAATGAAAAGATCATTGCCAGATGTATGAAACATATTGGTCACAATAAGATGGCTCCCATTTTGTTGAGATTTAAGGTCAAATTAGACCAATTCTGTTTTGTATTACTTTGTACAAAGGAAAGGGACTGGAGAAAATTTGGATTTTTGTATCATCAGGAGGTTAAACTATTTTTCCAGAAAGAAAGTGAAATTTTAATAAGTGAAACACAACTGTTTTAACCTTTCCTGGACCCTGCCCCTCCAATAATCAACTTATTTTCAGTGATTACACAGAAAGCATGTGGACTGTAAAGTCTTTTGTGCTGGGATTTCGGGTCAGGCTGATTAGGAGCACTGAACCCAGCTGACTGGAATGCTGAACTCTTGCCTGGTTATCCGCCAGCAAGACTCCATGGAAACCACTATGTCCCAGCAGATCAAAGAGGAGTTTAGCACTTAAGAATTGCCTCAGACTACCCAATAATAGAAACTATGCTTAATATGGGTACAATTTCTCAAATGGGCCATTAAATTTTATTGTCGAAGAACTCAAAATGTCACAAAACGCAAACTGAGAGATTTACAAAGGGGACTGCCATTGGCTCTCCAAGAAAACTGTAATTCCTTTTTTGGAACTGGACTACAGGGAGTTGAAAATTATTTGAGGGAGCCAGAAAGAACCAAATTACTTTACACTTTGCTGAGATGGTGTTCTGGTTGCCGATGGCTCCCAGGATAATTTTCGTTTTGTTTTTAGCAAAAGTTATAAGTAGAGCAACCAATGGTTTATGTCTGTTTATTTTATTTTTTTAAATTTGCTGTAGGGTCCATGTGCTCTCCAGAGAGAGACAAATGGAGAAAGAGAGAGCGAGAGCGAGAGCGAGAGAGAGAGAGAGAAAGTGAGAAAGCCCTCCCCAGGGGGTGATATGTGTGACCACTTTGCAATCCCTTCTCCTCCATTCTCTTCTTGGGACTTCGGATGGCCATGCATACTCATGTGGCATGTTTTTCAAGTTGCCTTAACCACTATGCTACTGGCTGGCTCTGTTATTTATTTATTTATTTTTAAAAATTGCTTCCAAAAGAGACAGAGAAAGAAAGAGAAGGGGGTGGGGGAGAGAAAGAAGTACCCCCAGCAGACTCCTCAAGCCTTACTCCACCCTAGCCTCAGTCAGCTAGGATCACAGCATGTACAGGGAGACCTCAGGACACGAACCAGGACCTTCCCATGTTACCTCAGCATCACAAGCAACGCCTTAATGCCGCACCACCTCAGATGGCCTGCATCTGTTCTCGACAGACAGAAACACAGTGAGGTTCTCATTCGGCCTATATGTGGACACACCAGACACAGTGAAGCTTGATGTCTTTTCTAATTCATGGAAGGCTCACATCCAACAGCAACCAGCTTAAGAAAATAGCAACTAGACCTTCAGGGTCCATCTTTAACCCGTATATTCCTACCTCAGTTCCCCTTACGTACAAGTCAATCTGTAAACACTTCCGCTCTTTCTCTTTCTACGCTTCTGACAAATAGACGAGAGGTCTTGAACACTTGTACACCTGCTGACTGACAGGGAGATCAAAAAGAAACGAGTAGCACTCTAACAAGGCAGTATCTGGGGCTACTATTGTTAGCGGATTTACTATCCCCTGAGGTTGTAAAGGACAGTCAAATCTGCGTTTCGCCCCTTCATTTCTTTCAAAGCTTTTGAATTCAGCTTCTCTAAAAACTTCCTAGCAGCATAGAGGCTGGGTGAAGAAAACCAGGTTATATTTCTTTTCCTAGGTGATTCTAATGCAAATTCGGTGCAGGAAAACATTTCTGCGTGAGCAGATGAAACATCGTTTAGACATAGTTGTTGCAAGTAGGAAAAAGCAGACTGCTATAAGCAAGGAAAATGAATAGGCCGTGGGAAGCTGTCACTGGATTCTGTGCTTCCGAAGACCCTTTTCTGAGTACTTGACAACGACAGATCATGTGTAACGAGCAGAAGTTCCGTTCTGTCTCACACCCTGTGTTAGTGTCGTAGGTGACGACATCACGCTGTCGCTTCTGTGATTGCTGAAACCACAAGACTCCGCCGACCAGGTAATAGAAACAGCCTTCTTAGTGTTACCCCTTAGTCAAAGTCACAGGTGGATATTCTTTTTAAAAACATTGCGTAGGGGCCAGCAGGTGGCCTGGAGGTTAAGGTGCTAGATTCCCAGCTGACCTGGGTTCAAGTCCTGGACCGGAGGTTTGAAAACCATGCCAGGCACGTGTGCATGCACGCCCCAAATCCTAAGAGGAGAATGGAAGAGAAAGGACTGTGGTGTGGCCATTCCCCTGGGGGATGATTTCTCACTTTCCCTCTCTCTGTCTTTTTTCCAGTGAGCGCACACACCCTATGGTAAAAACCTAAAAAAAAAATAAAAATAAAAATTTGTGTTAGGCCTGCTGGTGGCATGGTGGTTAAAGTGGCTGCATGCCAGATAATCAACTGCACAGTTTGAATCCAGGACTCAGTGGCTTGAAAAACATGCCAGGCATGTGTGTGTACCCAAAATCCCGAATAGAGGGAGAGATGGAGAAGGGATTGTGGCATGACCATTCCTCATGAGTGATACTTTCTCACTTTCCTTCTCTCTTTCTCTCCCTTGGGCTCTCTGGCGAGAGTACACACCCTGTAGCAAATTTTAAAAAGAGGGAAAAAAGAAAAGGAAAAACATCATGTCTACAAGAAATGCAATATTTAAAAACATTGATGATTAAGCATTTTTAAGCTAAAAACTTAAAATCTTAGTAGTTAGGTAACCAAAGGTGATACAAACCCAGTCCTAATATATGTTTCAACAGACCCAATTTTCAAGTTGTATGACTGAAGTGCTGGGCATCCCTGATCATTGTGTGTGTATCCTTTCCTTCTTTGTGAAGAAAATAAAGAACCTTCAAAGTGCAGTCATTCTGACTGATGACAGCTGTGCTAGGAGAGGAGCTGTGCTAGGAGAGGAGGTAGCTTGGCTCTAGTTCCTTCGCTGACGTGAACTTACTGTGAGAATCTACTGGCATCACTCACTCACTCTGGGCCTCAGTTTTCTCACCAGGAACACAGTTTTCTCTTCAAGGCTAGGTCTTCTCTGTGTCTAAAATTAAGACCTGGCTGTGGCTGAGGTGAACACAGAGAGTGGTGGAGATGCTAGGGTTGCTGGTTAACCAGAAGGCAGGGGAGACGGGGTGAGATTACAAACAGATGCCCATTGGCAAAGGATGCACCGACATGGCGGAAGCAGAGGGAGAGGGAGACAGAGATGCAGCTAGGCAGAGTCAGACCACAGATGCCCTTGGAGGTGGTGACAGCACTGTCCTGTGATGACCTTAGCCTGATGAGAGGAAGGCTGAGTTCACCCTTGTCTTAAAGCTCTCCTCCTTGGGCAACTTTCCAATCTGAACGGGCTGACTGCAGACAACCACAACTCCACTGGGTTGCAGAAAGTGGAACATCTGACCCTTTTAATACATTTTGTTCAGGAAGCTGCATTGTATTTATAGAACTTGCCTCTTTTTATCCAGAATACTGCCAGGGTAGAGAGAACACTCAGAAGAAACCACTTACCTCTGTTGCAATATTTTTGTTTTCTTTCTTTCTTTCTTCTTCTTTTTATTTTTAAAGGGGAATTCTTATTCAAACAAGAGCATTTCCAAAGTGGAAAGAAAGAAAGGAGACATCAGACCATCTATTGGATACCCATTTCACATGAGAGGCAGAAGCAAGATCCCGTCATGGGCAGACATGCCTGTTGAGGCCAAGTTTACACACCATGAATCCCATAACCCTTAGCTATGCTTCTCTCCTACTGACTGAGCTCCAGAGTGGGGCTCCCCAAGCTGCTGCAATTAGCTTCCCTGGACTGCCAAACCTGAAGGAATACAGGAACAAGTGCCAGGAGTAGCTGGGCCTTACCACCTATTTTATAGCTAAGACCGTTAGCCTTTCCCCAGCGGCCTAGGCTGGTGCGACAAAAATGAAGGAAAATGAGGGACCAGCAGATGGTTTAGAGGTTATGTCACTGGACTCCCACATAGTCCACTGCTGTTCAAGACCTGGACCTGGTGGCTTAAAATTCGTGCTGGTGTGCATATGTGTGCGTGCCCAAGATTCCAAGAGGAGAGTGGAAGAGAAGGGATTGTGGCATGGCCATCCCCTCCGGGAGGTGATTTCTCACTTTCTGTGTCTCTGGTGAGTGTACGTGCCCAATAGCAAAAATCTCTCTCTCTTAAAAAAAAAATTAAGGCAAATGATCCA
>NW_006159444.1:6097409-6108963 GCF_000334495.1 Tupaia belangeri chinensis
AGGAATCAAACCCATTGCTCAGTCTTGACACTGATTACTAAATGAAATCATTAAAGTCTTGACACTGGCAGAAAGAAAGGTTCTATATATATGTGTATATATATATATTTTTTTTCTTTTTTTTTTCCCCCTGAAAGCTTTCTCCTCTAAGGATATATTACTGTTAGGACATTAGGACAACTGTGGCATAAAGGACTGAAATTTATCTAAGTAACTTGCAACCTGCAAAGAGACTGTTCTAAATCATTCTGAACACCAAGTCTGGAGTCTGAAATACATTTTCCTGTGGACATAGCAGCAATGGAAAAGAAAAACAGGCTCCCAAACGGCCAGCACTGGTCTGTTCAGCTTGGGCATTGAAACCCATAAGAAGTTTGTGTTCTAACCTGGGTGCACCCAGCTATCCAAGCCAGAAGCCAAAAGTCTCAGTAGCTCCATCATAGTCCACTCTTCTCTGGCCTAATCCCCATGGCCTGTGTCTGCATCCTAAAGATAGAGGAATGGGCAGCAGGACTCATTTTAAACAGTAATTTTCACTTACGGCTCCCTGAGATAGAAGTCTGTCCCCAGTCCTGCACAGAATATATTATAGCATGACTCTGGCACATACTCCAAAGAACAAGGCAGGTGGCCCACGATGGGCTCTTGTGCATGCGTGATCCTGGATGGCAGTGTAGACTGCATTGTGGGCACTTTGGAGTCAAGGAGACCTTAGTAACTTAGACAGAGGATGAAGACAACACAGTTATAAGGTAAGACTCCTCCCCCACACCAAGATGCCAAGAAGTCTGTAGACTTCACACAGTTGCATGTAGGGGTAAGACTCAAGGACTGATAGGTTATACTCAGAACCATGTTTTGTTTATATAATAAGCAATGCAATAGTTAGGTATAACAATCCTGCCTTAATGGGCACAGTTGGGTGCTTACCCAGCACCAATAAGCCACTTCTCTTCCTATAAACAGCTTGTTTTGTTAGGTATCCACTCCTTGTCCTTCTCCACAGTCATACAGTAGAGGTGAAGCTGACCTTGTCTCCAGGTCTAGAGGTGGATATGATTAAACCCATCAATGCAGGATCCTCTCAGTACAGTAGACCCCTTAACCAAGAGAGATACATTCTTTTTTCTTTCCTTTAGGGTGCATGCACTCACTAGAGAGAGAAAGAAAATGAGAGGGAAAGGGAGAAATCACCCCCAGGTGGGATGGCCATGTCACAGTCCCTTCTCTTCCATTCTCCTCTTGAGATCTTGGGCACACATGCACATGTGCCTGGCATGATTTTCAATCCACCAGGTCCAGGACTTGAACCGCAGCGGTCATGTGGGAGTTCAGCAACATAGTTGCTATGCCATCTGCTGGCTGAAATACTTTGAAAATCCCCAGTGGATGCCTATAGCTGTGGATAGTTCTGAATACTATGTGCATACACGTTATGATAAAGTCGAATGGATAAATTAGGCACAGGAAGAGATTAACAACAAGAACAGAACAATTGTGACAGGCAAGCATTGCTGCTCTTGCCTTGGAAGCCATTATTAAGTAAAATACGGGTTACTTGAACACCAGCACTGTGATACCATGACAGTTGACCTGAAAACCTCGATGACTACTCACTGACTAACAGGCGGGCAGTGTAGACAGTGTGGACATGCTAGATGAGGAGACGATTCCCAAGGGATAGTGTGAGATTTCATGCTACTCAGAAAGATATACGATCGAAAACTTAAGTTCATTTCTGGAATTTTTGTATTTTGAACTGCCATTGGCTGTGGGTAACCAAAACTGTGGACATTGAAGCCACATTGAAGTCACGGACAAGGAGGACCACTGCACTGTTAGAGCCCTTCACAAGCAAGTGGCCACCTCAGATTTCAGGAAGGGTCTTTTACTGAACATCTGGGGAGAGGCTTCTCTCTTGGTGTACAGGGATGAGGGAAGCTGTGACACTATTTGCGTTTAGCAGACATCTTGTGACCATTTAGGGGAACTTCCTGAGGCAGAAGCCAACCCTGAGGACACAGGGCAGAAAGATAGAGCGAAGCTGAGTCTCGCTGTTGTCTATGAGTCACTGAGTGAACGAAACTTTAAGGCTGTTCTCCTCTGGGGTGATTTAGTCATTTCTTTCTTTCTCTTTCTTCCTTTTTTTTTGAGAGAGATTTTTGCTATAGGGCGCATACACTCACTGGATAGGCAGAGAGAGACAGAGATATAGAAAATGAGAAATCACCTCCCCCCTGAAGGACTGGCTATGCTGCAATATCTTCTTCTCCGTCGTCTTCTCGGGATTTTAGGCATGCATGCACACGGGCCCAACGCGAGTTTCAAGCCGCTAGGTCTGGGACTCACTCCCATTGTGGTCGGCCATGTGGGAGTCCAGTGATGTAACCATTTCGCCATCTGCTGGTCCCAGTACTTTCTTTTGGTTTTACCAGATCTGAGTAAGAGTCCCTATTACCGTTAAATGTGTCCCATCTGATCAAATGTCAGTGAAATTACGAAACCTAAGAGATGAGAGGAGAGGAGTGGGAGGAAAAGATGCTGAGAGACGTGACTGTATTTTGCCCATTAGCAGAGAAAGTGCTTAACATATTTCCAGTTCTTTCTTCCTGAGCACACACTGAACAGCTAAAATAAAAATTCTTCAGAATATGAGCCTTCACTGTGCTTTAAACCTAAGACAAAAACAAGCGCTATTTGCTCTGGATGGCTCACTTGTGCACTACATTTTCCTGAATCAAGAGACCAGATTATTTGACCCATTTACTGAGCATCTGCTTAGTACATAAGATTAAAGAAAATGAAACAACTTGCCTTTACAGCTGAAATCCAGTGGGGTGTGGAAAAAGAGAATCGATTTTCTCGATATAAATGTAAACATTTAGTGTTTGAAATCAGTGTTGAAAGCTTGGCTTGAATGATTTAATTTAATCAGGGGTCAGAATGAACCTCCAAAGGTTGTTGGAAGAGAATGAGAAGAGAAAAGTTTTCTTGGCTGTCTTTCAAGATGGTCAGAACAGTCATGGACGAAGCATACATTCATGTGCTCAGTACCCACAGCAGGCAGCAGTGCCTCCTACCATACGTCTCCTTATTCTCTAAAGTGACCCCACGAGCATTGTAATCCTTTTCCTAAGTGCCTGAAGTTACTCCAGTAGGAAAACTCATGCTCATAAAAAATTCATAAAGCATAGAAAGCTTCAAAAGCTTATTTTATGCCTAAAAAACATAGAGACCAGTCTCTAGGTGGACAAAGTATAAAACAGTTCATTGAACGCTAAAAAAAAAGAAAGCCCTCCATTCCCCATGAGAATTTTACTATGCTCTTCTCATGCTCACTCAACCCTACGAAGATAAATAGAATTTGCAAGAGGAGTATGGGCTAGAAGACTTTTGGGCGATGGTAATTTCTACAGGAAAATGTGTTCAGGCTGAGTGGTAGAAATGTGGTTCCCGGCCCTGCTTATAAAGGCGTGCTGACCCACCGTGCTCCTCAAATGCAGGATCTGACCATCAGTTGTCAATGCGCTGATGGAAGACTGCATCTAAGATGCCAGGGGACAACTATGACCTGGAAAATTAGATGGTGACAGGAGAAAGGAAAGGCAAAGAACTCCTTATCCCTTCTTTTCTTCTTTCCTTCAAGTTGCTCACTACCCACAACTTCCAGATCCTCACTCTGGTATGTATAATCATGCCATAGTGGCCCATTCCTCTGAGCTACTTCCGTCTCCCTCTTCTCTCAGGAGGATTGGCAACACAGGCCTTCATTCTTTTTTTTTTTTTTCTTAAAGAGATTTTTGCTACTGGGTGCATGCACTTGCCAGAGACACAGAGACAGAGAGAGAGACAGAAAGTGAGAAATCATGTGAGAATCCAGCACCTTAACCATGATGCCATCTGCTGGCCTCCAGGTCTTCTTTTTTCGAGAGATTTTTGGTGTTGGGCACATGTGCTTACTGGAGAGAGAGAGAGAGAGAGAGAGAGAGAGAGAGAAGGTGAGAAATCACCCACCAGGGATGATGGTAGCCATGCCATATTCCCTTCTCCTCCATTCTCCTCTAGGGATTTTGGGCACACATGCACTTGTGCCTGGCATGAGTTTTAAGCCACTGGGTCTGGGATTTGAACTGTGGTTGACCTTGTAGGAGTCCAGCTATGGAACCATTATGCCATCTGCTGGTCCCTAGGCCTTCGTTCTTACTGTCTCTTCATTTCTCTTGGATCCTAGGCTCTATATTTTTTGTTGCTGTGATAGGACATGGGGACTCACTGGAGAGAGACACGGGATGGTAGAGAGTGGGGAAGCACCTCCCCAGTGGGGATGGCCGTGTGGCAGTCCCTTTTCCTCCATTCTTCTCTTGGGAATTTGGGCACACACACACACACGTACCTGTCATGTTTCTCAAACTACAAGGCCTGGGACATGAATCACATAGTCAGTCATATGGGATCCAACTGTCTTAGCGAGCACACCACTAGCTGCCCCCCTGCGCTCTGTCCTATTGTTTATTTCAAAGCATTTCAAGTAAGATCTTGCCACAAGAGAAGGAAGAATGCCTAGGTTTTAGAGTTTCAAAATGAAAACTGGGATAATAATTTATTAAACATTTTTTAAAATTTTTATTTATTTATTTTAATTTGACCAGAAAGGGACAGAGCAAGAGAGAGAGAGATAGTAAGAAAACAAGCCACCAGGTCCAGGACTTGAACCGCGGTTGGCTATGTGGGAGTCCAGCACCCTTAACCATCATACCACCTGCTGGCTCCAATAATTTATGAAACTTTAAAGAGCTGTATCATTGTAATATGCTTCCGCTATTGCTCTGCTATGCAGATGAAGCGCTCTTGAATCACTGCTGTACAGTTACTCATTTCTGTATTACCGTAGTGTTATACACACATATCTCCATATGCACAGCTAATAAACGTATCTCTAAACTTCAGTGTCAAGCTACATGGCCTAACCAAAAATGTGAACGCCACATTCTCTAGGGGTGAGAAGAGTCTAGGACACAGGTTTGTCCACCAATGTAGGATGTTTAGTTGTTGACAGGAACAGTGCCAAAGAATCTTAGTAATGAGAACTCACCCCCAGGTGGCCCTAATTATTGGAGGTACAGCATGAGTTAAGTCGGTTCTGACCAAGGACTTCCCACGCACAGCTTTATGTCTAATAAGGAAAAAAACACACTCAAAAATGTTTTTCAGATGAACTTTTGGAAAACAACCCTGGTTTAAATTAAAGATCGCTTGCACATAACACATTCTGTGTATACACTTGGTTTTACGAATGAAATCGTTCCTAGGTCCCAATCTTGCCTTATAAAATCCAACTCTTAAGTGTTCAAATGTTTATCAAAACTATCTGCTTTGCTAAGATTTTCTTTCGAATGGTTGTTTTGCTAAACTAGAGACTGTGCTAGAGTCTACTGGTGGTGAGCGGTGCTACCTATGCTCAGCACCTTCTGAGGCTTCCCCTGCACCCTGTGGCTTCCCCGGCACCATCGCACAGGCAGGGTGAGTGACAGCGAGGGCACCAAGCAATGAACACGCTCAGTAGGCCATGCACTTCACGGGGAGGGCCCCTTCCGGCAGTCGGGGCATCTGGTTTCCAGCTACTCACGCTCCTTTCTTCTTACAGGAAGGAAGAACATCAGAGCCCCAGGACAGAGTTCTTCCAAAGGAGCTCAGGGCACGTAGAGCGAAAAGATGCCAGGAGACAGCATTTTCCCTTATTAACTATTTCAAGAAATAACTTTTTCTATATAGGCAAAGTATCATCAAAAGCAATAAAATGTTCATTTCTTTTTAGAAATAAACTTTGTCATTGAAACTTTGCATGGAAATGTGACATCAGAGTGTATCTTAGTCTAATTCCTAGAGCAATAACAGGGGACCTGAGACTGGGAAATTTATGAAGAAAGTTTATTTAACTGATGGTTCTGGAGGCTGGAAAGTCCCAGGTCTTTACCTCAAGGCTGTGTCCTAACACAGTGAAGGGCATCTGATGGTGAGAGAGCACGAATATTTCCGTTCAGCTCTCTCTTCCTCCTCTAATAAAGCCCCAGTCCCCCTGAGGGTGGGGAGAGCCTCACCCTGGTGACGTTATCTAATTCATCTGGTTCTCATTACCTCCCAAAGGCCGCACCTCCAATAGCATCTGAATTTGGAGATGAAGTTTTCAACACTGAAATCGGGGGACACATTCAAAGCATAGCGGGATGGACACAAACTGGCAGGTGATCTTGGCTACACCTTAAACTTGTTTTCAATACTTTTTTCTTTCTCCAATCCCTAGATCGTTTAAGAGGGGGCCCTCAGGACCAGCAGATGGTGTAAAGGTTACGTCGCTGGACTCCCACACAATTAACCGTGGTCTGAGTTCCAGATCCGGCAGCTTAAACCTCATGTGTGTGTGTGTGCATGGGCACCCCAAATACCGAGAGAATGAAGGAGAAGGGATTGTTGCATGGCCATCCACCCTGAGGGGGTGATTTCTTGCTTTCTGTCTCTATCTCTCTAGTAAGCACATGTGCCCTATAGCAAAAATCTATCTAAAAGAAAAGAAAAAAAAAAAAAGAGGACACCCTCAAACTTCTAGTCAGAATGATAAATATACTCTGGAGTTTTAAAAACTGGTTCTGAATGGGGGCGCTAAATAAACAGATGAATGCCACCATGAACAAAGTTATTTCTCGATGCCACCCTAGTTTTACCTCACAAAGAGCCTTTCTTCTACATATCTTCCCTAGGGCTTTCATTTTTTCCTCAGGATTTTGCCACAGGCATATGCATTTACTAGAGAAAGACAGAGAGATGGAAAGTGAGAAATCATCCCCCAGGGGTAATTTTCCTTCTTCGTTTTCCTCTTGGGGAACGCATGCATGTGTACCCAGTGTTGATTTTCAAGTCTCCAGATCTGGGAATCAAATCGTGGTTGGCATGTGATAATCCAGTACCTTAATGACCACGCCATTTGTTGGTCCCCCTTAGGTATATAGCTTTATAACAACATTTCCCCACTAGTCTCTCCAAAGAAAAAAATTAGGGAGGGAGAGGAGAGCTTGTGTGCACTGAAGAAGCAAAGAAGAAAAATGAAAACCTACCCCCAAATACTTAATCCTAGAAAACAGGAAGGACGTAAAAAAGTTAGAGTATCCCCGAATTTAGAGTTGCTCCAAGAAAATAAAACATAATCACAGGGAGAACTATGTGTTAAAGATTGCCCACAGCTCAAAAGACAATTTTTACCAGAAATATTGAAGAGTAAAATTTTCTAGAGTTTAGAAATTTTACTCTGCAATATTCTTCACATTATGAACAAAGAAATTTGGGCTAATCATATCAGATGTAGGCAGCTTATTGATTTCTTATGGACACTTATGAAATGTCTCTTTTTTTTTGGAGAATTTTGTTTTGTTTTGTTTTTTTGTTGTTTGTTTGTTTGTTTGTTTTTGCTATAGAGCATGTGTGCTCGCCAGAAAGACAGAGTGAGACAGAGAGACAGAAAGAGAGAAATCGCCCCCCCAGGGGGTGGCCACGCCGCAATCCCTTCTCTATTCTCCTCTCGGGATCTTGGGCATGCACGCACACGCGCCCAGTGTGAGTTTAAGCCACCGGGTCCGGGAGTTGAATCGTGATCGACTACATGGGAGTCCAGCGACCTAGCCATTACTCCAGCTGCTAGTCCGGAAATGTCTCTATTTTGAATCAAAAACATTTGTGCATAGTTCTATATAAGGTAGGCATACAACCCAGTCCTGCCTTCGCATTATTTTAGTTCACTGGAGCAGGAATTAACAGCATGCAGGAAAAGCAACGAAGCAGGCATTTCCAGAAGGGTTTTTAAGATCACAAAGCAGAGTGAAGAGGCAGTACATAATTAAAATTGCGAAATGAATTGTGCAGAGGCCAACTGATATGGCAACTTAGAGAAGCAGGCAGATAAAATCAGATCAGGGTAATTTAAAAAGGAGAAGGAATTTGAACTGAGTTCAAAAGGACAGATAAGGTCTAGATAATCTTATGGCTGCTCGCTCGCCCCATTGGACAGTCTGCCAAGGGCCGCTACTCACTGTGGCAGGCATTGTGTATGCTCTCTAACACCCACAACTAAACTGGAGTGTGTTTTCAACACGCTTGTACAGAGGAGGATGGCACATATCCTGCCTGAGGCCTCACGGTGAGGAGATGAGTCCTCCTTCAATACCCAGGTCCAGCTGGCCCCAGAGCACACTCTGTTCTGTTCACACTGGCTCCCAGGGGCCAAGTTCTGGTGGCACCTAAAGTACTTTTTAGAACATTTAACTCAAAGATTAAAAAAAAAAAAAACAAACCTCTTCCTTGCTTAGAAAATAAGCGACAACACGTCATTGCGTATCTTAACCAGATGCCTGACATGACTGACTGCGCCTGGTGGACAGAATGAACAGGGGGTTCATGAGTTTGAGAAAATCAGAGAGAAAGATTCTCCTGCCCTGACCGGATGCGGCGGCACGGGGGCGTGGCTGGGCTGCGAGCATGTCTCACGGCTGCGAGAGGACCCTGGACTTGAAGCTGTATTAGTGGTATTTATACTTCAGGCCATTTAAAAATGACTAGGCGCGTGACGTGGGCGATGCTCGCGCTTCGGAGAGCTACAGTGTCCCGACCTGGAAAGTCCGAGGAAGGGCACCTGCAGAGCTGAGACGAGCGGGAAGCGGTATGGAGCGCGCAGCTTCTGGTAAATGCGCACGTGCCGACTGTTTATTTACGAAGGCAGTGGAAATGCAAATAAGGGGTGCGACAGAGGGCAAGGTAAATTTGGGGAGATTTGTTGAAAACTCTGGTTCTGAGGTTGGAGAAGACCTAGAGAGAGATGCCAAACTCGCTTTTGCAGTAATGAGGCTGCACAAAAAACATTGTCATTTCTTCAACTAGGAGAGTTGGGAGGGAGAGGCAGTTTTAAGAGTTAGCGACCGTATGGAATGGGAGGAAATATTTACATTCTATTCACCTGATGAGGGGTTACTAATCAGAATATACAAGGAACTCAAACAACTCACCTGGCAAAAAATAACCCAAGTAAAAAATGGGCAAGGGATCTGAACAGTTCTCCAAAGGAGGCATCCAAATGGCCAACACACATACGAAAAAACGCTCAGCATCTCGAATCATTAGGGAAATGCAAATTAAAACCACACTGAAGGCCAGCAGGTGGCATGATGGTTAAAGTGCTGTATCCCACATGGCTGACTGCACGGTAAGAATCCTGGACCCGGTGGCTTGTAAAACACCCCAAGCACATGTGTATACATGCCCAAAAATCCCAAGAGGAGAATGAAGAGAAGGAACCATGGCATGGTCATCTCCGGAGTGTGTGTGTGTGTGTGTGTGTGTTACTCCCCTCTGACGAGTGTTCACATTGTGGCATTGCCATCTCCAGAGTGTGTGTGTGTATGTGTGGGTGATTTATCACTTCCCTCTCCCTCTCTGGTGAGTGTTCATATCCTCTGGCAAAAATTGAAAAATAAATAAATAAAACCACAATGAAATATTATCTCACTCCAGTCAGAATGGCTATTATCAAAAAGAAATAACATGCCGGTGAGTGTGCAGGGACAGGGCACTCTTACACTGTCGGTGGGAATGTAAATCAGTATAGCCCTTACAATACATAGTATAGAGACCCCTCAAGAAACTAAAAATTGAGCTGTCAAATGATCCAGAAACCCCACTGACATATATTGACATACATCCAAAGGAAAGGAAATCAGTGTTGACCGTAGCACTGTTTACAAGAAAGGAATGGATAAAGAAAATGTGGTACATACATACTTACATACATATACACACACATAGACACATACACATATATACATACATACAAATATACACAATGGAATACTATGTGCCACTAAAAAGGATGAAGTCTAGTCATTTGAGGTTACACTGGGCAGCCTAGAGGCATTACATTAAGTGAAATAAGCCAGGTACAGAAAGAGAAATATCACATGTTCCCTCTTACATATGGAAAGTAAAAAGAAAAAAAAAACACCTCATAGAAGTAGAGAGATAGAATGACTACTGGATGCTGGAAAGGGTGGGGTGGGGAGATAGAAGGATGCCAATGAATGGAGACAGAATTATAGATATCTAGAAGAGACAAGTCTAGTGTTGCTAAGATAGGGTGAGGAGAATGCAATTAGTAACTTACTATATATAATGTTAAGAATGGTTGGGATAATAGTTCCACCAATTACTCTCATTTAATCATTATACATTGTATCCACGCACTGCAAAATCACACTGTAACAACTGTTATATTAATAAAAACCTATTAGTTAAAAAAATAAATATATGATCTTAACTGGGAGGTAACTGTTAGATCTGCAGTTGAAAGCACCCAGAGGGGAGTCTTAGGGAGAGAAGACAATCAACATAAAAAAAAAAGTCATTTGACAAAGAGCTGGTTGCTGTAATACTCCACATATGAGGATCTGTGAAATTGATCAACTCCATTGCTTTTGAAAGACTATGCTTTAAAGAGTGAAGAATATAAAGTTACTGCATTTTAAGGTTCCACGTTTTTTAAGACAAAGAATATTAAAAGAAAATACTTCACTTAACACAGGACTTAAAATCAATTACGACTCCACGTCTTTTGATTCTACGGCACAATGATCGCTTTAAAGCCCTACTAAAAAGTCTTTATCACTGAAGTAATCTTCCTGCAGAACAGACTTTCCTTATGGCACAGAAAAGGCATGATGGTATAAGCCATGAAGGACAGGTTTCTCTTTCTTTTTTTTAATTTTGAGAGGTTTTTGCCATAGGGCACGTGCACTTGCCAGAAAGAGAGAGAGACAAAAAATAAGAAATAACCCCGCAGAGGGATGGCCACGCCACAATCCCTTCTCCATTCTTCTCTCAGGATCTTGGGCACGAACTCACACATGCCCGGCGTGAGTTTAAGCCACTGGGTCCAGGACTTGAACCATGGTCGACTATGTGGGAGTTCAGCGACGTAGCCATTACGCTAACTGCTGGTCCCAAAAGATAGATTTCTAAAGGTATGTGAACTCTGGAAAAAGCAGCTGGGTAAGGAGGATGGAGATGCAGAATGAGATGAAAAAAAAAGGGGACAGGGCAGAGGAGGAGATGGTGGCTTCATCTCAGTCCGCGAGAATGCAGGCCTTGATCACCCAAAGCCACGGTGGATAATTTCACTTTATTGACCTCTTAGCTTGGAGAGTGTGGATAGTGCTCCTACAAGTTTTTCAAATATCACAGCTAATTACCTGTGTCAGACACCGGACCTGTTATCTACGGCGCTCACAGCAGACCTGACACCGCTGAGTGTAGCTGGTTCTCTAGATGTTTTGTGGATGGGCTTTCTGTGCACGGTAGTGTTTCATGAGTGAATGCCTGGCAGGCCTGTCCAGATTCATCAACTGCAAATGTTAAAAACATGAAACCTTGGGACCAGCAGTTGGCGTAATGGCTATGTTGCTGGACTCCCATGTAGTCGACCGGGGGTCAAATCTCAGACCTGGTGGCTTAAACTCATTCT
>NW_006159444.1:6108995-6116554 GCF_000334495.1 Tupaia belangeri chinensis
TAAGGAGAAGGGATTGCGGCGTGGCCATTCCCCCCTGGGTGGTGATTTCTCTTTCTGTCTCTTTGTCTCTCTGGCAAGTGCAGGTGCTCTATAGCAAAAACCTCTCCAAAATAAATAAATAAAAAGAAGCCAAGACAAAACACATGAAACCTTCAGTAATTCTCCAAGAGTGCATATTACATGTGGCTGTGACTTTCTGTTTTCTAAAAAAAAAAAAAAAATGACCTTTGACCTAGCTCTGTAACAAGTGAATACTTTGTGAACCTTTCTGTATCTAAGGCACAGCTTTAAAACATGAGGGAATGGGCCCGCATGGGGCGGTGTGGAAGTTAAGGCACTTAGTCCCACAAGGTGGGCTGTGCAGGACCTGGCAGCTTGAAAATCGTGCCAGGCACGTGCGTGCATCCTCAAATTCCAGGGAGGAGACCAGAAAAGAAAGGATTGCAGGATGGCCATCACCCCATGGGGGTGTGATTTCTCACTTTCCTTCTCTGTCCCTTTGTCTGGTGAGCACCTATGCCCTATAGCTAAAGAAAGAAATAAACAAAACATTAAGAGAAAACTAACAAAACTAAAAGAAAAAAATGGACAATCCACTAACACGAATGAATACTCTACAGCAGCTTTCTCATAACCTGACATATTAAGTGGAGAAGAACTAAGGTTATTGAAGATAGGAATAATACTTAAACAATTTTGATTTAATGGATAATATCATGCCCAGTCAACAAGAAGCATTACTTTCAGAGACACAGCACATTCCTAAGTGAACAATTCCTACATGAAGCCATTTTTTTATGATCATGTTTCTAACTCTTTTGGTACTTTAAATTTCTGATTAATTTCTAATGTCTTTCATCACAGGCTGCTTCCCAGAAGGGTTATCTGTAGGCCAGTCTTCCCTTCTCAGACTTACTCTCTAAGCTGCCCAAGGACAGAAGCCTTGTCTTCTTGCTTCTGTGACCCTCGTGACACCTTGTCTCAGTGCGTTACAGAAAGAATTCCGATCATCCCCAAACAGGTCACCTCTAACTATGCTAGCAATAGCAACTTACTCTGAGTAACTTTATGCTACTTCTCTTCCAATCACGTGTTGCGCAAGAAGTCCAACAGGGTCTATCAGATGTGATTAGAGGGGAGATGGCTTAATAGCAAAAGGTCTAAAAAAATATAATAAATAAAAAGAAGCCAAGACAAAACACATAAAACCTTCAGTAATTCTCCAAGAGTACATATGACATGTGTGATATTCTGTTTTCTAAAAAAAAAAAAAAAATGACCTTTGACCTAGCTCTGTAACAAGTGAATACTTTGTGAACCTTTCTGTATCTAAGGGACAGCTTTAAAACATGAGGGAATGGGCCCGCATGGGGCGGTGTGGAAGTTAAGGCACTTAGTCCCACAAGGTGGGCTGTGCAGGACCTGGCAGCTTGAAAATCGTGCCAGGCACGTGCGTGCATCCTCAAATTCCAGGGAGGAGACCAGAAAAGAAAGGATTGCAGGATGGCCATCACCCCATGGGGGTGTGATTTCTCACTTTCCTTCTCTGTCCCTTTGTCTGGTGAGCACCTATGCCCTATAGCTAAAGAAAGAAATAAACAAAACATTAAGAGAAAACTAACAAAACTAAAAGAAAAAAATGGACAATCCACTAACACGAATGAATACTCTACAGCAGCTTTCTCATAACCTGACATATTAAGTGGAGAAGAACTAAGGTTATTGAAGATAGGAATAATACTTAAACAATTTTGATTTAATGGATAATGTCATGCCCAGTCAACAAGAAGCATTACTTTCAGAGACACAGCACATTCCTAAGTGAACAATTTCTACATGAAGCCATTTTTTTATGATCATCTTTCTAACTCTTTTGGTACTTTAAATTTTTGGTTAATTTCTAATGTCTTTCATCACAGGCTGCTTCCCAGGAGGGTTATCTGTAGCAGTCTTCCCTTCTCAGACTGACTCTCTAAGCTGCCCAAGGACAGAAGCCTTGTCTTCTTGCTTCTGTGACCCTCGTGACACCTTGTCTCAGTGCGTTACAGAAAGAATTCCGATCATCCCCAAACAGGTCACCTCTAACTATGCTAGCAATAGCAACTTACTCTGAGTAACTTTATGCTACTTCTCTTCCAATCGCGTGTTGCGCAAGAAGTCCAACAGGGTCTTTCAGATGTGATTAGAGGGGAGATGGCTTAACAGGGTCTATCAGATGGGTTAGAGGGGAGATGGCTTAATGTCTAAAAAAATACTCCTTCACTTTAGAATTTGAAATGACTGAATGCCATCCTTCACTGATCCGGAGCCAGTGGCTTAGTTAAATGCTCCAAGATACTCTCCAAGCTCCGTGCATGGAGCAGAGGTCAGCCTGAGGGGGGAGGGTTGGCTCCATTACTGGCGTTCCAGATAAAGCCATGGAGCTGTCACACAGGACTGTGTCTTCCAAATGTCCTTCATCCTAACTCCTTCAACAGAAACAGATCACCATGAGCACTTAAGAAAAATTTTTTTAATTGCCAAGAGCTGTGTGCACTTTTGGGGTGGGAATGGGGTGGGGTGGGGAGAGAAAGTACCCCCTCCCCAAAGAAGCACGGTCACACTGTATTCCTCCATTTCTCCATCTTGTTGAGATTTGGAGTGTGCATGTACACACGTCTGCCATGTTTTTCCAAGTTGCTGGGACCAGCTTTCAAATGGTGGTTGATCTGTGGGATCCAACTCCCTACACACAGGGCTTAACCACTGTACTACCGGCCGGCCTCACCATGAGTACTTGAATTCATCTATATTTCTTCTTTTTTTTTAAAATAATTATTTATTTTATTTATTCATTCATTTATTAGTATTATTATTTTTAGTTTGACCAGAGAGAGACAGAGGGTGAGACTGAGAGAGAGAGGAAGTGAGAAAGCAAGCCACCAGATTCAGGACTTGAACCCTGGTCGGCCATATGGGAGTGTCCAGCGCCTTAACCACCACGCCACCTGCTGGTCCCTATATTTCTTCTTATAACCAGTTTCTGTGTTTGTGTTGAGCACTTCTCTTTCCCACACTTGACCTTAAATCTGCACTTGCCAAACTGTCTTCCATGGGATGATATAGTAATAGGTTAAAAATCAGAAAACAGGGCAGAGGCTGGAGGCATGAAGTAGGTATTCCATGCTTGAGGAAGTTCATAAACCTCGCCTATCACACTTCCTTGTGAAACACATGCAGTGCAGGGCAGATTGCAGAAAAGGGAACGGGTGAACCTGGCTTAAACCCCAAGCTTATTTGACCATAAAGCCCTCTCCTTTCTCCTTGTTTTGGACAGAAATCTGTTGCCATAATTGCACAGAACTGAATATGTACAGTCCTGAGATTCTCCTCATTTTAATGACACAAAGAGGCCCTCAGGCCCTCATTCCAAAGGTTATCCCTTCAAGAAAATGTAAGTACTTTTTAGAACTCACATCCTTTGGTATCAAGAAAAGGGGGGACTTCATTGGATCCTTCACTAGTTATAACGAAAGGGTCTACAATAAGGAAGTGTCTCCCCTGCAAGAGGATGCCAACTTAAGATATGTACACTTGCTTTTTATTTTTAAAATTTCATTAAATTTGGTATAAGGCATGTATATTCACTGCAGACAGAGAAAGAGAGAGAAAGAAAAAAAGAAAGCACCCCCTAGGGGATGACTATGCCACAATCCCTTCTCCATTGTCTTCTCGGGACGTTGGGTACACCCACACACATGCCTGGTGTGTTTTTCAAGTCACAGGGTCTGAGACTAGAAGCATGCCATTGGCCATGTGAGATCCAGCCACCTTAACCACCATGCCACATGCTGGCCCCACAATCTTCTTCTTTTTTAAAATTGTCCACCTGCATGTGCATGAGAGAGAGAGAGAGACAGAGAGAGAGAGAGAGAGGGGAAGAAATCACTCTCCAATGAGGCTTGGTCGTGCCAAAATATTTTCTCCTTCATTTCTTCACCATCAGGACTTTGAGTACATACATGTGCCCTGGATGTTCTTCAAGCTTCTAGGGCTGGGATCAGAACTTTGGTTCGCCATGTGAAGCTTGGTTCCCTTAACCACCGTGCTATGGGGTGACTCAGGTGTGCAGAGTTCGAAGAGATACTTTATAATGGGAAAGGCTGCCCAAAGCTTCAAAACAATCAAATCTGCACATCCCCCTGAATGCTACAATTCTGCGTATATGTCTGTAGCTACTCCCTCTACTTTGTGTAAGACTTTAATCTATGATTATATATTTTAAAAATCATTTTCATGGTGCCACTATGTGAAGATATAATCAGAAGATTTTGCGAAGGGAGGAACAGAAAGAAGGCACGTCAATGGCTTTTTAAAGATCACACGATGCATTTACGTCTCTGTCCTCTAGCCCTCTGCCGAGAATTCACAGGATGGTTTCATCATTAGCAATGTCCAGCTCAATGCAAGTTACTTATTCACGGTGGGAATCATTTATGCTGTGGCCATGAATAATTCTTCTATTAGCGGCCTTCTAATAAGTCTGTCAGCCCTGTGGAGGTCACATATAGGACCCTGGACGCGGAGCAAGGTCACCTCTACGGCACGTCAAGGGAGTGCCATTCTGATTCCTTCCTGTGTCTTCGCCATTTTGTTTATAGGTCTTAGGGGTGAAAACAAACCAAACCAAACTGCGATTCCAATATCGAGAGCCTTCAGGTCCAGCACCATGCGTCTCTGAGGGACCACGACAACTGCTCTCACATGGGATGGGCTGTGTGTGGTCCTCTGGCAATGGCTCAGAAGAGGGCAGGAGGAGTGTCCCTGCTCAGGATGGACCAAAGTTCATCCAGGTCCACAGTTCACTTCTGTCATATTGGAGGCCTGACATGACTTTTCTCAAGGAGGGAATTAGTTCATTCTTTCAGCAAACATTTGAGCTTGTCTTATATCTCTTTCTCTTTTAGATTCATTACCAATTATTTTTTTCTCCCATGAGAGAGAGAGAGACATGAAGGAGGCACTCCCAAATACAGTCTTCACCACTCGCCTCAGCCAGTCAGGATCGGGACACACATGTGCTTAGTGTGTACACGGAAGCCTCAGGATATAAACCAGGAACCTTCCCGTGTGACTGCATGGTGAAGTGTGCTACCAACGTGCCATGCTGGCTGGTCTGCGATCTTTTTCTAAAATACATAACAGCAAACAAAACTGACAGAGATCCTGGTCTTCAGGGGTTTTATATTTGTTTTTTGTTCTTCTTCTTCTTCTTCTTTTTTTTTTTTTTTTTTTAGAGGTTTTTGCTATAGGGCGCATGTGCTCCCTAGAGAGACAGAGAGACAGAAAGCAAGAAATCACCCCCCCAGAGGGGATGGCCACGCCGCAATCCCTTCTCCTCCATTCTCCTCTCGGGATCTTGGGCACGCACGCACACGCGCGCAGACTGAGTTTAAGCCACTGGGTTCGGGACTCGAACCACGGTCGACTACGTGGGAGTCCAGTGATATAGCCATTACACTAACTGCTGGTTCCCAGGGGTTTTATATTTCAGTGGGCCCCTATTTTGAAAAGAAGTTCCTTGGACACGTACCATGCTTACTTATTTTGATTATTATTTTTTTATGCCACAGGGTATGTGCATGCATAAGAGAGAAGGAGTGGACTGGGTCGTGCTGCAAGCCTTTTCCTCCACTTCTCCATCCCATCAGGATCCTGGGCGTGTACACATGTACCCAGCGGCACCACCTTATTTGAAATCAACTAATGACTTTTAGCAGATACCTGTATGTACAATCATAGTCACTGAAGTTGAGGACGAACAAAAGGATGTTTTCTGAAGCTACATCAGGGCTTTGGAAACTAAACCAGATCAGTCACAGCAATTGAGAATGTTGTAAGCTCAGTAGTACAGGCCAGCAACTAGAGAAGAACTAAAATTCTAAACCACCACAGCGGCGAGGAGGGGAGGCTGGCCACTGCTCTCCTGGAACAACACCCCTCAGGCAAAACGCTTGGCCACAATGGAGTCCCGCCATCCTGAGTCAAGACTTGCTTCCCTTTTCATTATTTTCTATATCCTATTACAAAGCAGATAGGACAGCAGAGGTTATCCAGAGGGAAAAGTCTGTATTGATCTTAGGAAAACTGAATAATCATAGGTAGCTGATTTAACGATGTATCATTTCTTTCTAGGCATGGCTAAGATCTCATCCTCAGAGAAGAGAATCATTTTTTAAAAAGGAAATGTCTATTCTTCTTTGAAATAACCAAGAGCATTGACATGACTGACCCTCAGACACAGAGAGTACGCCTGGCAATGACAGGCAGCGCTAGAGGATGACCGTCACGGGCCTTGGGCAAGTTGGCCTTTGTGAACTTTTCATAGAAATACACAACATTTTTACTCTACAATTACATTAGTATAAAGACAAATATGATCCAGGCTGGAGTCAACAATGCGTTTGCTATTATTACATTCATTTTTTTCTACTACTTTTAAAATAAAATAAAAACACTTCATGAGCCACCTAAGCATCAAGGATCCAGAGCAAATCATGGACCTAGTGTCTACTGGTAAATCAGTTCTAGACCACAGATTCATGATTAAAGAAAATTAAAATAATTTACTTGAAAAAAAATTGGCAGAGGGCAGGTACACTCGATAGAGACCCAGAGAGGAAGTGAGAAAGCATCCCCCCTTGGGAGGGGTCAAGCCATCATCCCTTCTCTTTCGTTTCCCTGCTGCTGGGATTTTGGTCGAGCACACATATGTGCCTGGTGTGCCCGTCAAGCTGCCTGGTCTGGAATTTGAATGGAGCCGTTGGCCATGTGAGAGCCTGCCGCCTTAACCACCATGCCGCAGCTGGCCCCAAACTCCTGATTTTTAAGCTACTCAGCATTCTAGTCCTAAGTCGAGTAAAAGAATTTCTGGAACTTTCTGGCCAGTAATGAAGAGCTGTAGCAAGAGAACCATTGTTTTATCAGCTAAGCAAACACTGCTGAGCAACACAAGCGAAGAAATCCTTACTCCATTAAAATGTTATTTGTCTTTGTAATAACTTTAAGTACTTTGAGAATAATTCAGTGTATCAAATATTTATGACTCCATTAAAATTTTCATGATCGTTTTGTTAAAGGCAAGATTCTAATCCATTGTTATAGTTATGAGTTTAATCTTTTAAAATTTTACTGCATGGTTAAAAAAACAAGACCTGGTTTAAAGTCATAATACAAATATTTTTCTATCAGGAAAAATGGTTAACACTACGCTTACCAGACTGAATTTTTCATATGTTTCTGCTACCCTGTAAGCATTTGATATGTAATTGAGCAATGTCAGTTCACCATTTTGGGCCTTTGACAATAGCTCTACTGGCCAGAGGATGACAGATTAAAGCACACAGGAAAAAACAGAGTGAAATAATCATTGCCAGGACCTCATAAAAGGCACAACCCCTGACTTCCTTTTGTTTTTAGCACCCACTGTGGTTTTTCAAGCATCACTGCCACAAAATTAGAATAGTATGTATATATATATATATATATTTTTTTTTTTTTTTTTTTGGGGGGTTTTTTGC
>NW_006159444.1:6116635-6117419 GCF_000334495.1 Tupaia belangeri chinensis
GAGAGATAGAAAGCGAGAAATCCCCCCCCAGGAGGGATGGCCACACTGCAATCCCTTCTCCTCCATTCTCCTCTTGGGATCCCGGGCATGCATGCACACATACCCGGCGTGAGTTTAAGTCACCGGGTCTGGGATTCGAACCACGGTCAGGTACACGGGAGTCCAGCGATATAGCCATTACGCTAACTGCTGGTCCCAGAATAGTATATTTTTTAAAGAATTATTTTATTTAACTTTATTTATTTATTTTAATTTAACCAGAGAGAGAGAGAAAGCAAGACAGCAAGCCACCAGGTCCAGGACTCAAACCTCAGTATGTCATTTGCGAGTATAGCACCCTAAACCACCACACTACCTGCTGGCCCCATGGAATGATATTTTAAATCTTGAAGTAAAAGTTTAAAAAGACAAACAGATCTCTTCTGGGCAATGAAATGCATTTAAAATAGCACCTAAAAGAGACTAACTCATTAACACTAGAAAGCCAACAGGAAGAAATGACCCCAAATGGATGATGTCGTAGTTTACTGTCTGACTCCACTTTTATTCATTGTGTATGTTATTTTGAAGAAGGTACCTTCTTCCGATTTTCATCCTTTGGTAACAGTATCTGCTATTCTGTCTTACAAAATGACTATTTTATTTAAAACTAAAAAAAACTGGGACCAGCAGTTGGTGTAATGGCTACGTCGCTGAACTCCCACGTAGTTGACCATGGTTCGAGTCCTGAGCCCGGTGGCTTAAACTCATGCCAGGCTCATGTGCGTGCATGCCCAAGATCCCA
>NW_006159444.1:6118208-6120820 GCF_000334495.1 Tupaia belangeri chinensis
AGCAAAGGGAGCGAAGGAGTTGAAGGAGGGTGGATGATTTTGCTCAGTCTTGGCCAAGGTAAACCCTCTCTGATACACAACTCCCCCACAGGATGGAAACGACTTTCCAAGGCCATAGCCACTCTATCCCCAAGTTCCCCTCTATGACTGTATCCCATAATTCCTCTCACTTTCCACCTTTGCAAGGTGGTTGGGGAGTGGAGTTCATGGGGGTGAGGCTTACATCTGGTACATTTGGGGGCCGCAGTTTTCCTGTTCACTATTTTTGAAAAGAAAAAACCATACACATTGCTGCATTTACAAAGATTTGAAAGAGAAAAAAATATGCCTAGACATTTATCAACTAGGTGTCTTAATAAAAAAAGGTTACTTGAAAGCATTCTCTAGTTGACGAGTTCAGCCTACTTGGCGCAGTCCACAGCATGTGGGACTGTGGGAGCCACTCCGACTGTGGGAGCCTCATGGCCGAGTGTGGGCTCAGGTGCTGGCCCAGTTGATGAAACACACAGGGCATCCACACATGTGCCCAGCATCCTAAAGAGATGAAGGGCTGGAGGAAGTGGATCCAGGTGTGGCCAACCCTGTTGAAGGTGCTTCTCTCTCTCTGTCTCTCTCGCTCTCTCTCTCTCTCTCCCTCTCTTTCTCATGTGCACACACATGCACTCTCTGCCACGAATAAAAAAAGCTAAATAAATGCACACTTAGAAAAAAAAGAAAATATTCCAGTTGACTGAGGGATGAACTAAAATAGAAGTGAAAAAGTAGATACATAATTAGGCTGGTGGTAAGCCTCAAAAAAAGGGAAAGAAGCAAAAAAGTAATAATTCTTCTTAAAAAAAAAAACAGTCCAAATAGAGTGTAAGTTTGAAAAGAAAAAAAAAAAACCTACAGAAACTGTATAACAACTAGCTCCATTTCAGTCTGAAAACTTAGCTTATTTTATTAGAAATGGGAAACTAGAGGCCAGCAGGTGAAGTGGTGGTTAAGGTGCTGGACTCCCACATGGCTGACCATGGTTTGAGTCCTAAACCTGGCAGCTTGAAACTCAGTGCCCGGTGTATGTGCCTGTGTGCCCCAAATCCCAGGTGGTGAATGGCCATCCCCTGGGGGTGATTTCTCACTTTCCTGCTCACTCTCTCTATATATGCCCTATGCATATGCGTCCTATGGCAGAAACATTAAAAAAAAAATGGAGAAAAGGGTTTGGGCAGATAGCAACTGAGAACTAATTTAAAAACAATGCAATTTCACTAGTAATTGTTTTCTAAAATAAAAAGGAATAAAGAAATAAGCTAAATATTAAAACTCAGTTAAATTTTAAAAACAGTATTAACTATAACATTGGAAAAGCAGAAGTAGAAATTCCCATCTGGCAGCTTGAAATCACGCTGGGCGTATGTGTGTGTGTGCCCAAATTCCAAGAAGGAATGATTGCAGTGTGGCTACCTGCCCTGGAGGATGGTTTCTCACTTTCTCCCTCTCTCTCCCTGTCTCAGTCTCTCTCTGGCAAATGTACGTTTCTCACTTTCTCCCTCTCTCTCTGTCTCAGTCTCTCTCTGGCAAATGTATGCACCTTATAGCGAAAAATAAATAAATAAATAAGTACATAAATACATAAATAAATAAATAAAATGGTGGAAAAAGGCAGGAATATATGATTTAAATACTTAAAAAAAGGAAGTTGGTTCATTGCAGGATGAAATGCCTCCAAGATTAGTTTCTAAGAAACTCAGTCTTAAAAACCCAACATGACACTAGAATTATTAGAGAAATATATCACAGAAATGAAAACACTGATAGTACTTTATAGAAATATTCTTGCCAATAAATTTGAAAATCTCAATGGAAAGGGCCTTCTGAGATAGCATTTAGTGATCAACACTAAACCCCAAATAGAGAAGCTGAAAAACTAGTATGTATGGTTTATTTTAAAGATTAGATAATTCCCAAACTACATAAAACACTTTCGAGATACAGAGAAAGTGCGACTGCCCAGTTTGCTTGATGAAGCTAGTACATGCCTGACAACCAAACCTGATAAGCCTCAAGAAAGCAAAGGAAGAGGCTTGTTTGACTTAGATAAGATGTAAGAATCCAAAATAAAAGGCTCAGAAAATTCAGTTTCTAGTGTACACATGGATACAAACAGCATTATTCTGCTGTACGATAGACCTGTTATGCTTTCTCCAGGGATCATCAGAGGTCAAGATAAATTCAAAAATGCCATAACACGTGTGATAAATTTAGTACCTACATCAGATAATCTTTTAGTAACCTAAAAATAGAAGGTCAATTTACCATGATTGTTAAAAAGGTCAAAAAATTGGAACCAGCTGTTAACCTAATGGCTATGTCACTGGACTCCCATGTAGTTGACTGGGGTTTGAGTCCTGGACCTGGTGGTTTAAAACTCATGCCAGGCGCGTGTGTGTGCGTGCCCAAGATCCCGAGAGGAGAACGGAGAAGGGATGGCGGCATGGCCATCCCCCTGGGGGGTGATTTCTCGCTTTCTGTCTCTCTCTGTCTGTCTGGCGAGTGCAATTGCCCTATAGCAAAAACCTCTCCAAAAAAAAAAAAAAAAAGGAAAAAAAATCAACAGAAAACATTTTTAT
>NW_006159444.1:6120917-6148583 GCF_000334495.1 Tupaia belangeri chinensis
AAAACAGAATACCTAGAAAACTCCAGAGAAACACAATTTTTAAAAACATCTTGGAACTATAATAGCTATGGGGCCATGGATGGTTGAAACAATATTTTGTAAAAGACAATGGGATTGTCTATGAGCAGTTAGGATCAGTAACAAATAAAGGAAAACGTGGACAGTCTGGAAATAGATCCTATTCAGCCTAATTGTGCTTATAGTAACTAATCTATATAGAAGACATTCAAGGAAATATTTAGGACAATGGTCCCCCCATGAGAAATGATGAAAAGTACATATGTACTTTTTAAAAAAGGAATAAAAACACCATCTAGTCAGGAAATTCAATACGAGGTAAACCAATAGATTTATATTTTTAGTCTTTATAGGAATATGAGAACAGCAAGAGGACTTTTACAATCATCAGTGCTTATTTATAGATGAATAACTTGAGCCCCTCAGAGGCTATTTTGTAAATTCAAGATAGGATTTTTAGGGGGAAAAAAAAGAGGAAAGAAAACCACATTAAGAATATTTGATTATCTGCCGTAAGTGCAAAATCCACTAATACATGGTACTCAGGGCATTAAATACAAATATAATTTTATGTAAAAACAAAAGTTTATTAAGTTCCTGACGGCTGGAGAAATGTTATAAATAGCCACCAGTGTTCAATTCGAGAAAAGAAAATGCTGGTTGGACTTCACTGAATCGTGGTGACACAGATCACATTTATTGCTTTTGGCCAGAGAACTTACAGTCTGGCGTCCAAGCAAGGTGATGTTTAAAATAAGTTATATAGGCAAAATACGACCTATGTGAGTCTGAGTATAAAAATAAATAAAACGTCAGGGTTGGTTCTGTGAAAAGGAGACACACGTCCAACATATTGCCATGTCGTTTAGCTACGGTATCTGAAATAAACTTACCTTTAATTTTATATGACAGAGTGAGAGACCTAAAGCTATGTGCTCCTCCAACAGCTACAGGACCAAATCTGGACATTCCAGAATAAACATAAGTCACCTAACAAAGAAGACTATTTTTTTTTTTTAAAGAGAGATGGTTGTGTGTTTTTCACCTATTAAATGTGCCCATACATACATCAACATGACTTGCTTTCTCCCACTCGACATTCCGTTTGTGAGATTCCTCCATGCTGTTTGGCTAGGTATGCAGTTCAACTCTTTGCACTGATAAATTTTATTTTATTAATTTGTCATATATTTGTCTGCTCTACTGTTTGGACCGTTAGACTGCAGTTAGTTAGTTTGTTTTCCTTGTTATAAGCAATATTGTACATGTCCGCTACAGGAGAATCTAAATAGTATTTACTCATAATGAACTGCTGGGCTGTTCATCACACACGTGTTGAACTTTTTAGTAATGTCACATTTTTTCTTTTTTTTGGAGAGGTTTTTGCTATAGGGCATGTGTGCTTGCTGGAAAGACAGAGAGAGACAGTGACACATAAAGTGAGAAATCACCTCCCAGTGGGGATGGCCACACCACAATCCCTTCTCCTCTACTCTCCTCTCTCAAAATGTTGTACATGCATTCACATGCAACAGGCGTGAGTTTAAGCCACCGGGTCTGGGACTCAAACCATGATCGACTACGTGCTAGTCCAGTGATATAACCATTATGCCATCTGCTGGTCCCAGCATTTTTTCAAGAGTAATTGAACCAATCTACACACTACTCATAGTATGTGAATATTCATTTCGCCCCATACTATGGCCAACATTTGATTCTATAACATTTTAGTGACAACTATTCTGATGGAAAATGGTATGGCCTAACTTTGCGTTTTCCTAATTGCT
This sequence comes from Tupaia belangeri chinensis, assembly GCF_000334495.1. NCBI lineage: Eukaryota > Metazoa > Chordata > Mammalia > Scandentia > Tupaiidae > Tupaia > Tupaia belangeri. Next base: position 6,122,723 of record NW_006159444.1, read on the forward strand.
ATGAGGCTGAGCATGCTTTCATGTCTCTGTTGTCCACTCGTGCTTCCTTCCCTAGGGAAATTTGTGTATGTTTTTTTTTTTACCATTTTTCTCTCTTTATTTCTGTTGTTTTCTTTTTCTTTTTTTCTTTTGCTGGAGGACATCTGTACTCACCAGAGAGAGATAAAGAGAAAGAGGAGAAAGCATCCCTCCCCTCTGTGGGGAATGGTCTGGCTGCCTTAACCATCAGGCTATTAGGTCATCTGTTTTGCCCACTTTTCTACTGAATTATCTTTTACTTGTGCATTTGTTGGAGCTCTTTATATACACCTCAATATATAAAACTATAGTCTGCTATGAATTTTTTTTTGAGAGATTTTTGCTATAGGGTGAGTGTGCTCACTGCAGAGGCAGAGAGACAAAAAGCAAGAAATCAGCGCCCCCCCCCCCGGGGTGGGGGGATGGTCATACCACAATCCCTTCTCCTTCATTCTCCTCTCGGGATCTTGGACATGCATGCACACGCGCCCAGTGTGAGTTTAAGTCACTGGGTCCAGAACTCGAACTGCGGTCGACTACATGGGAATCCAGTGGTGTAACCATTATACCATCTGTTGGTTTCTGTGAAATATGACTTATCTTCAACATCTCTTAACAAACATGAACTCTTAAATATCAAGCAGGTATATATGACTGTATGATTTAGTGATTTTTGTGTCTTGTTTAAGAAATCCTTTCCCTGGAATAAGAACATTTAGATATTACACCATATGTGTTTATCATTTAAAAGAGATTTTTGCTATAGGCCGTGTACACTTGCCAGAGAGACAGAGAGAGATGGACAGAAAGCGAGAAATCACCTCCTCAGGAGGGATGACTATGCTGCAATCCATTCTCCTCCATTCTCTTTGGGGCTGGCAGGTGGCATGGTGGTTGTGACGCTAGACTCCCTCATGGCCAATCATGGTTCAATTCTCAGACCTGATGGCTTGCTTTCTCTCTTTCTCTTTCTTTCTCTTTTTGTCTCTCTCTGGTCAAATTAAAAAATAAAAATAATAATAACAAAGTTAAATAACATATTTTTAAAAAGTATCCTGCTTTTCTAGAAAGGCTATTGTTAACTAAAATAAAAATTAATCTGGAACTATACAAAAAAATCTGAGAAACATAAAAAGAGTACAAAAAACACTCTCTTTTCCTAGCTCTGTCTTGACAATAGCTTATTGATCGTATTAGTTCTTTAATAGGACCAAGTTCTGTTTCTGGAATGCCATATGTACATACAATTGTTTGAATGTAAGCAAGAAAAGCTATCAGCTACAGAATTCAAAATAGAAAGAGGTTCAGGAGAAAGTTAGCCAAGGTAAGAAGACAGGGGTAGACAATAAAAATATTCTAGCATTTTAGACTAAGAATGGCAATTTAACAATTCCTTGAAATTTTTCTTCATGCAGGTAATTAAAAACCTCAGAACTGGTTTCTATTTATCTATTCATAAACTCTTTAGACTCTATTATGTACAGACAAACATTTCTATTCTCAAAGACAGATACTCTTGGGGACCGGCAGGTGGCATGGTGATTAAGGTGCTAGATTCCCACTACAGTTCGAGTCTTGGACCTGGCAGCTTGCTTTCTCACTTTCCTTCTCTTTCTGTCTCTCTCTAGTCAAATTAAAATAACAATAATAAAAAAATTAAGTTAAATAACTCTTCACATGAAAAAAAGACAAACGCTAGATAGCTTTCCTGAAAAAACTCAAAACATTTTCAATTTTTAATTTGATATCTCTGTCTTCTTTTCAAAGAAACTCATGAGTCTCAATTACTTAGAAAATGAAGCAGAACAGGACCAGCAGTTAGTGTAATGACTATGTTGCTAGACTCCCATGTAGTCGACCGCGGTTCGTGTCCCAGACCCGGTGGCTTAAAATTCACGCCGGGCGCATGTGCCTGCGTGCCCAAGATCCCGAGAGGAGAATGGAGGAGAAGGGATTGTGGCATGACCATCGCACCCTGTGGGGTGATTTCTCGCTTTCTGTCTCTCTGTCTCTCTCTGTCTTTCTGGCAAGTGCACGCGCCCTATAGCAAAAACCTCTCCAAAAAAAAAAAAAAGAAAAAAAAAGAAAGAAAATGAAGCAGAACAAAACAAAACACCCAGACTTTAGAAGTGTGGGCAATGAAGAAAAAGAAGAAGAGGTACAATCTTTCCGCAGCTAATGCTGCTCGGTCTCATAACCAATACATTCACTGGTCTCAGCAAAAACTTGATTCAGTTACATAACGAATGCCTGAGGTGTGCCGGTGCCCGAGGAGACCGCCATGAACACAGCACGCTGTCTCCAAAGAATACAGCGACATCACAAAAATGGGAGTGTCCTTGGAAAAATGACACACATCAAGCCATTCTTAATAAACTGAATGATGTTCAGCATTTTTTTAAAAAAAGAATTATGCATTTAATTCTATTTATTGTTATTATTTCTTTTTTATAATTTGCTACAGGATATGTGCACTCACCAGAGAGACACAGAGAAAGAGAGAGAGGGAGAGTGAGAAAGCAATCTGCCAGGTCTGGGACTCAAACTGGGGTCAACTATGTGGGAGTAAGGAGCCTTAGCCACCATGCCACCTGCTGGTGCCCAGTGGTGTTTTAATAGGTACATTATGAAAAATTTGCCAAAATGAAGGTTCTCTCTACTCGGTCCAGTTGTTATAGATCAGGTTTGTCTGTCTCGTCTGACATGCATGCGGCATATAAATGAAATTTATGAAGTGAGATTTTAAGCGTGCTCAGCTTCTAGTTTGCTTCAACTTCTGGGTTCCACAGGATCACACAGCAATACCAAGTAGCGCTGACTAAAGTTCTTAATACATAATTAAAATGTGTTTCATCGATACTGATGCTCCCCAAACCTGGGCAAGTCATGCTATAGCCATGAGCTTTCTAAAAAGGAACTCAAGAGCAGACAGAGAAAAAACTATGTGCACCAGATCTTGGTGGTTCAGACCATGGAGTTTGCCATTTCCTATTTATTTTTTTATTTTTTGAAAGGACTCACAGTTGGCATAATTACTTGATAAGTGATTATTAATTCCAGCACTTAATCAGAGATGAGGAATTCCAGTAAAGATGGCCACTCTGTTAAAAAAACTGGTCAAACAGAATTGGAGACCCCAATCCCCTCTTCCTATATTTAAAGTTTCATTTCTTTCTTTCTTCCATGAGAGAGAATGAGAAAGAGAGACAGAAATAAGCATTTCCCAACCAAATCTTCATGCTACGATCCACCCCCAGTCTCAGCAAGCCTGGGTCACAGGTACGTACATGCACTCTGAATACACAGGGAGGTCCCAGGATGTGAACCCTGGACCTTTCCTACGTTAAGTCCAGCTGTGCTACCACTGCACCATGGCCTGACTCCTATTTTCCTTTTCTTCAATGTTGAGTGGGTGGGTGGTTGTGGGGGGAGACTCTGGGTAAAAGATGTGGAGTAGGGAATGTTTCTTGAGTGAATGGCCTTGATTTGAGTACATATGCCATTAGAGGTGTGCTACAGGCATGAGGATGGCAAAGAAAAACAGTGAGTGTCTGCCTAAGACATCAGGTTCTTGGGATCCATCCCAGTAAATAGACAGCAGCTAGCATTTAAGTGCTATAATGTGGTTAACAACACTTTCTTGGGGCCAGTAGGTGGCACAGTGGTTCGGACACTAGACTTCTACATGGCCGACTGCTGTTCAAGTCCTGAACCTGGTGGCTTGCTTTCTCACTTTCCATCTTTTTCTCTCTCCCTCTGATGACTACAGTAAGTAATAATAATATTACTAATAAAGAAAATAAGTAATTCTTTAAAACACCAAGAACAACATTTTTCTAACAATGTCACTTCCCTCTCATCTAAGCAACCTGTGCTACTCTAAAATGTGTTGAATGACCCAACATTTCAGCACCCACAGTGCACCAGCAGAGGTGCTAAGGAGCTGGTGGTGTTAGACAGATGGAGCCAATGGGATCTCCAGCCGGCAAGACAGTTGTCACAAATTCAGCTAGAAGCAATGCCCAAGGGCAGCTGCAGTTGTAGGGTTGCTTTTGAAAACATAAAAATAATACAACTTTAGTGCTACACCTGGGGCTTGGTACCACACATGCAGAGGAATATTCAGATATGGCAAGACCTTCCGAAGATTTTTCAAGCCTCGACATAAATATGAAGAAGGAAGGTGATGATGAAAATTGTAAGGTTCTGGCATATGTTGTAATAATTAAAAGGAGGAAGCCACAGAAATTAATAAACATTTCAAAGCACAACAACTTCATAAGCACCATCTTTTATAGGTTAGAATTCAGAATGTGTTAACAAGGAGTGAACATGAATAATGTTAATTAACACAGCAAAAATCTCTTAAAATGAACAGAATTCAGATGGCTGTAGTTTTAAAAGTTAAAACTGTCTCATAAGTCAAACAGATTTGGTAAATGGAAACACAGAATATCAGGTTGCTTAAGCTGGTTTTTAATAAATGAACATTCTGGGCAATGGACTGCATTAAAAATCTGAAAATGTATTCACCTGTTTATTTATTTATGAAGTAAAGGGTTTTTTTTTGCTTGTTTTGTTTTCTTTTTAAACCAGGTTTCTGTAAAAACACTACTTTTATTCAGGCAACATATGGAAAAAATTGTTACATCACTTGAAAATGTTATATTTAGAAAGGTAATTTCCTTTCACTGAAGACTAAAAAAAAAAAAAAAACCTTTCCACATTAGTGAATAAAAAAGGGCTTTTTACTTAACTTCCATCTTTAGGATATTTCAATGAGCGTTCAGGTTCAGGGGGGAGAAACGGAAACGGGAACATGGAGGGCTGACTTCCAATGAAACATTTTACAGCCACCCCGAACAGTAATTTATTCACCTACATGTGCCTTGGCAGGACAGTAACCGTACTTCCTGGAAATCTTTGGTTTTACTAATGTGAACTGCTTTTACTTCTCAAAAGAGAGGAAATGTTAAAACTGAAAAATGTAGCCCATGAGGAAAACAGAAAGGTGATAATTGATGTGTGTAAAGAAACCTTGTCATTTTCAATATGACCTTGACAAAACAATTTTTACGTTTATTAAACTTCTATTAGCATAGCTAGTATATTTTACGAAGTTTTAAAAGTTTCAAGACCTGGGGTCAGCAGGTGGTGGAGTGTTTATGGTGCTGGACTCCCACATGGGCAACTGTGGTTTGGGTCCTGGTCTTGGTGGCTTGAAAATCAGGCCGGGGCATGGGCGTGCCCCAAATCCCAGGAGGTAAATGGAGAAGAAGAGATTGCGGTGTGGCTGTCCCTCCTGGGGGGGATGATTTCTCACTTTTCCTCTCACTGTCTTCTCTCTCTCTTTCCAGAGAACACATATGTCCTATGGCAAAAACCTTAAAAAAAGTTTCAAAACCTAATACAGGGGCTGAATGGTGGTGTAGCAGAAAAACACGACACGCTGGGGGACTGAGTACTTGGGAAAGTTCTGGGTTCATGTCTGAGGACCTCAAGTACAGCAGGCATGTGTGTCTCCACCATCTGGGACTGGCTGAAGCTGGAAATGGACCCTATTTAGGGGGCCTGTCTCTCTCTCTCTCTCTGTTTTTCTCAGTCATGAAAGAAATAAACTAATAACTCAATATTAGTTATTATAATACTAAGACTTAATATAATAACCATTTCAATAATATTTTAGGGAGTCTGAACTTCACAGATCACATATTCTGCATAATATTTTTTATTTCCTTTACAGAAAACCATTAGGATTTGCTTAAATCTATCTTGGAGGTTTAGACAATATTAGACACTATTGATTTATTTTAGAATAAATTACGTATATAGGAAGTATAACCATGAACAAGGTAATACACTTATGTCTTCAGATTCTGTTTTTGTATATGTCTAGCTAATACTTCTATTACTTGGAAGAAGTTAAGGGGCCAACCGGTGGCGTAGTAGTTAAGGTGTTGGACTCTCATATGGCAGACTCTGGATTGAGTCCTGGACCCGGCAGTTTGAAATTCACGCTGTGTGTGTGTTTGTGTGTGTGTGTGCAAAATTCCCAGAGGAGAATGGAAAAGAAGGGATTGAGGTGTGGTCATTCCCCTGGGGGAGCAATTTCTCACTTTCCCTCTCTCTCTGTCTCTCTCAGGTAAGTGCATGTGCCCTATGGCAAAAACCTAAGAGAAAAGCCTATAACAGCACAGATGTCTGTCATGTGATATCAGAATTAAACACAGACTAAGGGGCAGGACTCTTACATGCACAGATATGTAGGCAACATACTGCTGGAGGTTTCATTATGAAAATGAAACATGGTTCCTACTATAAAATTGTAATGTATTGGGTCATCAGGGAAGACATGATGCATTTTTATTTTTCGCATTGAAAAACAGAAAAATACGTCATGACTTTCTGATAACCTAATAGTACTTACCACCGAGAATGTTCGGATTGCACTTTCCGATTAAATGGTAATGACCATGAGTATTTGTTTAGCATCCGTCTCTCCCATTAGACCATAGACGATCCCATTTCTTTGTGCCCCACAGAAGGCCAAATGCCCAGCATGTGGTGGTGGCTCAAATATTTGGGAAATGAATAACTAAGTAAAATATACTCACTAGATTTTCTAATTTTAAGTTTTATTTTATTATTTTATGCATGGTAGGGAATGCATGAGAGAAGGAGAGAGGGATACATGTCCTCAACAGAGTCTCATCATGCCATGAACCGCTGTTCTGAGCCCTCCGGCTTGCCAGATCATGGGTGCACACACACACCTCCAGCATGTTTTTAGGACAACCCAGGATCTAAGCCTGTGGTGGGCCACGAAGCTTCCAGCACTGAAGTTCAATTTGCTACAGACTGCACCACCCAGGTTGGGCCTGCTCACTGGATTCAGGGGCACAAAGCCATTGCTGACCTGTAAGAGCAGTTCTGTGTAGTCGTGAAGACTAGAGAGGAAACGGTTCAGGCTGAAACATCAGGTATCTTAGACAATGCCTGAAAGAAGAGAGGTAGAAACAGCTGGCGGGGCGGGGGCAATAGGTGGCATAGTGGTTAAAGCGATGGACTTCCACTTGGTTAACTGCATTTGAAATCCCAGATCCGACAGCTTGAAACTCACACCGGCACATGTGTGTTTGTGCCCAAAATCCCTAGAGGAGAATGGAGAAGGGATTGCAGCATGGCTATCCCCCCTGGAGGCTGATTTCTCACTTTCTGTCTCCCTGTCTCTCTCTGTCTCTGAGAACAGCAAACGCACGTGCAAAAAAAATCTCTCTCTCTCAAAAATAAATAAATAAATAAATAAATAAATATCTGGAGAGGGATAGATATTCTAAGTGGGGTTTTGCACGAGACAGTCCAGATATATAAATGTTGATGGGACAGACTTTAGAGAAGAAGGGGTGGAACAAAATCCCTAGAGGAGAATGGAGAAGGGATTGCAGCATGGCTATCCCCCCTGGAGGCTGATTTCTCACTTTCTGTCTCCCTGTCTCTCTCTGTCTCTGAGAACAGCAAACGCACGTGCCCACGTGCAAAAAAAATCTCTCTCTCTCAAAAATAAATAAATAAATAAATAAATAAATATCTGGAGAGGGATAGATATTCTAAGTGGGGTTTTGCACGAGACAGTCCAGATATATAAATGTTGATGGGACAGACTTTAGAGAAGAAGGGGTGGAAAAACTGGAAAAGGGGAAATAATCAAAAGTGTCCCTGAAAAGACAGCGGGACTAAGGCCCAGCGCCAGGGCCGGCATCAAGATGGGGCACCTTTGTGCTACAACGAAGGGCAGGAAGATGCGCTCAGCAGATCTGAGGGTGGAGCGTGACCCAGGTGTCAACGGGTGATCTCTATTTTCTTTGAGAAATAGAAGAGATCATCTTCTGAATGTGATGGGCAAGAATGTGTATTTGGGAAGAGTAGGGAAGGTTAGAATGAATCGCTCTGAAGCGTTGGCCATGACCTGACTAGAAAAGCATTGTAAGTCTGTCAAGAGCACATTCCGTGTCATCGCCCACAGCACAGATCCTGTAGGTGGGACATGCACTTAGCGGAGAGCAGGTAGGAGCAGATAGGGAGCTGCCCAAGAAGAGTTTCACTGTGGAATCTCAAGGCTGGGCCCAGGCCCAAGCCCTGCTCTTCGCGAGTCATCTGATTTGGAGAAGTCATTTCGTTTCTTCAGGCCTCGGCTTTTGCCATTTTAAAATGACAGAGTTGCATAGGAACCTCCGAGGTCCCTTGTAGTCCTAAAAGGGCTAGGTCTTTATAACATAGCCAACAATGAAGTCTAATAGCAATCAAATGAATACCGAATAAGCATTTAGAACTGGAAAGGAACCTCATCTTGCCGGCCGTGGTCCGTGGCTCCCCTACTTTCCGTCATGGATTATGCAGTGACCATCCCTCTGGCTGCCTCCTCTTCCGTGTCCATTCTGCCATTGATATGATAAACATAATAATGGGACTTCCTTGCTTCAGCCCTTCAAAAGGTCCCCCCGTCATCCCTGTCATATGGGTCAACCCTGACTCCTTGGCCCAGCCCAGGAAGCCCATTGTTACTGGTTCCTGAACACCTGCCTGCCTCGCTGTCTTGCTGCTATATTGAGAAATTGTTTCTCAAAGGGAAAAAAGTAGAGAGAAATGAGATTTTTCTCTATAAAGCATAAATAAAATGTAAATAAAATTAGGGTTATTCTAACCCCCAATATACCTATCCTCTACTCCACATGTGTAGTTACCACTACTTCTATTTTTTTGTTGTTGTTTTGGAGTGGTTTTTGCAATGGAGCATGCGTACTAGCTGGAGAGACAGAGAGACAGAAAGCAAGAAATCACCCTTGGGAGGATGGCCACGCTGTAATCTTTTCTCTTCCATTTTCTTCTTGGGATTTTGGGCCCACATGCACATGTGCCTAAAGTGAGTTTCAAGCCACTGGATCCAGGACTCAAACTGTGGTTGGCCCTGTGGGAGTCTAGCACTTTAATCACTATGCCACCTGTCAGTCCCATCAATTTCTATTTTAAAACAGATTGTCCAATTTAAAAATATTGTTCTGTAGGTCTGTGCCAAGCAGTTCCTGGTAGCAAAAGTGAGAATTTTGTGGCTGAGTTAAAATATGCTAAAATGAATGCCTTTCACTTTTTAAGGTGAGTACAATATAAGTTAAAACCTTTCCACAAGATATGGGTTTTCCAGAGGAAGTGAAGGAAGAATATAAATAACATTACCCACTCATTAAAAGAACTGCATTCAATGCAGTTTACCCATGTGGTTCTCACTCTTTAAACTTAAGTCTAAATATATTTTACAAGTCGTAAGTAGAGTAGTAATTTACTGAAGCCAAACCACAAAGAAATTCCAGGAATGCATCCAGGTTATATAATTCTAGTCCCTGCTATATACAGAGAATTCTAATAACTTTCATTAGGGTCATCTATTGGCTAGTTTCTAACTTAGAAGAATTGGGGAACACAAAATAATTTAAGAAATTAAGTTCAGTTGGGAACCAGCAGTTAGCGTAATGGCTATGTCGCTGGACTCCCACGTAGTCGACCGCGGTTCGCGTCTCGGACCCGGTGGCTTAAATCTCACGCCGGGCGCGTGTGCGTGCGTGCCCAAGATCCCGAGAGGAGAATGGAGGAGAAGGGATTGCGGCGTGACCATCCCCCCTGGGGGGTGATTTCTCGCTTTCTGTCTCTATGTCTCTCTCTGTCTGTCTGGCGAGCGCACGCGCCCTATAGCGAAAACCTCTCCAAAAAAAAAAAAAAAAAAGAAATTAAGTTCAGTTCAATTAAGCTTTTAGGTAGGAGGTAGAACTATAAGCTCTTTTTCAAAATTTATCCTAATTTTTATTTATTTATTCATTTATTTGAATTTGACCAGAGAGAAAAAGAGAGAGAGGGAAAGTGAGAAACAAGCCACCAGGTCCAGGTCCAGGTCCGGGACTCAAATCACAATCTGCCATGTGGGAGTGTCCAGCACCCTTAACCACTACGCCACCTGCTGGTCCCCAAAATAAAAGCTCTTAATCACTGAGTAGCCATCCACAGTACTCCCCATCTTCTTGCCCAGGCCTGACAACTTTCTTGTTTTCTGGCACCTTCATTTGCCTTTATTCCAGGAATCCCACTTTCCAAGGGAGACTCTCAGTGAGAGAGAGGCGCAATGACAAGAAAGGTTCAAGCAAGGGTCAGTGAATGTTAAGGGAAAGGGGATATTGTTCTGGCTGAGGAGGACATCCCAGAACCTCCTGTGTAAATGAGGTGGAAAGAATAGCTTTTAGGAAATATTTAGGAAATAGAAAGACTCACATTCCAAAACAGTGGGGGAGCATAAGAAAGTAGAAAAGCTTGGAGAACCCTAAGATAGCTAACTTAGCTGGAGCTTGGGTTTTGTTGGAAAACAGAATAACCGTCTATCTAAAATTTAATAAATTCTGTAAGTGCCAGAAAAGAAAAGGCTAAGCAACCCAAAAAGATCATCTGTGAAGAATAATACCTTCTAAAGGGCCAGAACAAGATCCATAGAATATCCATAAAATCACACCCCTCTTATGGAAAAAAGAACAGAAAGAAGAAGTTCTTGGGTTATTAATTAGTATTTAGATTATTAATAAGTAATTAGATTATTAATCAAATACATGTCAAAACAGAAAATTCAATAAATACATATTAAAATGTAGATGACTAAAGACTCATCCAATAGGCCACAAAATTTAAGCCAAAAAGATCTCCAGAATATACAGCCAAAAGCAAAGAGAAGGAAACTTTGAAAGACGTGGAAAATTGAGTCTAAGAGGTTCAACGTTCGCCTACTGGAAAGCGAGGTAAAGCTACATTCATATGGGTGGGGAGAAGACGTTTTGAGCTAGAGTAAACTTTGCGTCATATAGGGCCAAAAGAAAGGATTAATGGTAAAAAGATCATGGTGTAGTTTCAGAATTAAGGATCAAGCAAAAATTCCTAAAAGCTTCAGAAGTAGATGCTCACATGCACATGCAATCAACCACGTTATAAGAATCGATCTTACGCCACACTCATGGTCACTGGAGTTTTGGTAGCATTGGCTCAATGTCTTCAAAGTTGAAGAATTTTGAATCTAGGTTAAAATTGTCAGTCAAGTCTGAGGGGTAAATCAGGCACATTTCTAACATGTAGTAACAGCCTAACATCATGCACATTACAGATCCAAAGGTACTCAAAGGGAGAGAGCTATCAAATGAAAAAGGAATATGAGGAAAAGGACAACATGGGAAACAGTAGAAGCCCAGTTACCGCAAAGTAGAAAAATCTCCACAAAGAAATAAAGCTGTTGGAAAAATCTTCAAGCAACAAAATTCAGTGATCCAGAATAGGAGTTCTTTCTCTATGGATTGAATTATATTATTTGGCTACATAATGAATAATATTAACATACTGGCCTTAAATTTTCAGTTCATTTTTAATTCCCAGAGGGTACTTGTGCTCTCCAGAGAGGTGGGGTTGGGGGGGGGGTGTGGAGGAGAGCACCCCCGATGGGATGTGGTCACACCACAATCCCTTCTCTACCATCTCTCCATCCTGCTGGGATTTGGGGCACACCTGCACATGTGTCTATTACACTTTTCAAGCCTCCAGGGTTAGGATTTGAACCACAGTCATCCATATGGGATCCATTTCCCTTAATCACTAGGCTGGGGTGGAGGACTGGTCTTGGTCTTAAATATTTAGGAACCTATACACAAAACAAAAACTTTCATAGTTATGCTGCTACAATAAGAATTATAAATGTATTACATTTTGACAGTGTAGAAATTGTAGTCTAGCAAATTGGAAGGTGATCGAGTGACTGGCCATTCTGGACCAAGGAGTTTTGGAAGGGGGACTTTCCATGCAAAAACTGGGAAAGTCCTGTGTAAACCAAGACTAATTTGTTACCTTAGTCCTAGGGGGGAGGAGATGAGTTAAGGGTGTTAATATACTCATCTTTGTCAGGCCAGGGGTTCAATAGATGTTTTACGAAAGAAAGAAATCGGTGACAACCGACACTAATACAGCAACTGTTAATAGAGATTGTGCTTGAGAATGAGGTTTTTATATTCGATTCCATCCTTTTCCACTAAAACAATATCTCCATTTAGAGAAGAAATAAGTCAACTTTTATTCATGAGGCATCTGACTTCTAACAAAGAGGATATTTCAAAATTAGAACAACCTAGAACTCCAAGCACTGAAGCTAACCAACAATGATCAAACAAGGGATTTTTATCTAAACTCTGATTTGAAAGCAAAATTTATAAACAGGACCAAGGACAGGGGGATCTGATCCTTTGTCCAGGGCAGCCTCTGTACTCTTGGGAAGAATGGACGATCACAGGAAAGGACACGGGAAGAAGCCCTTAGCGGAACCAGAACTAGATCTGACTGAGCCACATCAGTCATGGTCATCAGAGACTACACTGCCACCATGGCTACTGCTGGAGAAAACAGGTTTATCCATGTAAGAGCCACTCAAAAGACACCATGCTGCCCCTCCCCCTTGGTAGTGTGGCTGTTCACAAGTGCTTTATGATACACTAAGACTTTTTCAAAGCCATGAGTGAGATATGACGATCTGGTCATCCTCTCATGCCTAAATTGTTACTCACATAAAAAATTCAAAATAGGGAGTCTGTTCATGAGCAATTACACTTTGAAGTTTGTCTAACAACCCTGAAAGAGGGATTCATATCTATAGATACTTTTTTTTTTGTCTTTAAAGAGAACCCACAGTGTAGGTATGCTGACTCTACAATTATTTGCACAGGAAGCCATTAACTTATCTACAAATGATAACTCAACCATAAAGATAATAATTGTTTCATGTCCTTCAACTGAAGAATGCCCTCTGTGAACGCCCAAAAGATATGATATTTATTTTAAATCCAAATTAGAACAAGTCCACAATCCTGCCTTCTGTAGTCATTACGTACCAAACACATACCCAAACCCATTACAGGTATTGTGTGGTATATGACTATATTTAACAGCTTAATGGGTCCTTGCCAAATCGCTGTGTATCTATAAAGTTTCCTATTTTAAGATACACTTAACTTTTTAAAAGCACACTGAAATCAGGCTGTGGCTTACAATGAACATTTAACGTGGCTGAATTTACTGATGCTCCCTGGAAAGCTGGTAAACCAATAGCAAGTCCGAAGTCTCACACCCAAGAAAATGTTTAAAATACCACAGACACAGCAGGGTGGAAGAGCAGATAACAATGTGTAACATATTTGAACTCTTGAAAAAATAATTTTTAAATGTAACTTCAGGTAAGCTGAGATGCTGCTTCTACAAAGGATGACAGCTGAGATAAGAAACATTAAGAAGAACAAAATGGGACCAAGGTAGACACTGTTTTTCCAATGGCTTTGAGCTACCAATTATAGTTGATCCCCAAATTCTCAAGCAAGAAGTAACGGAACTATGACTTCTCTAAAATGTCCGTCCATGGCTTTTATATTTTGTATTTTAATTACAAGACCATTGAAATTCTCCTTCAGTTACTTCAGGGCATAAAAAACATTTCAATGTCATTTATTAAACACAAAATTTGCAGTATGCCATCTCTATATTTCAAAAAACCAAAATTAAAAAAAACCCAAAACATTGAAAGCTGCAATTTATTTGCTCTCCAGGAAACTAATTGGAATGTACTGGACTCAATGAAAAGATGTAAAACATTTGTGTGAAATTCAAAGTATTCTGTTATAAGCCCTTTAAGGGCAGGAACTATACCCGCCCTTGTTTTAATATTCTTTGGTTCCCCATGACAGTTCTACTGAATATTCCAATTAAAGGAGATTGAGAACGAATTATTTTTCCAAAGAAGTGTCTCTCAGCTACTTAAAAATCAGGATAACATTTCTGTGTTCCCTCCAAAATGCTTGTAACCTTTTGGAAAGCTAATAGTCTGTAAATTCCAACATACTCCTACCCTGAAGTCAGTTACAAACCCAGCCCTGTGACTCTCAGCTAAGATGCTGGTGTTCGTAATAACCAAAGCAGGGAAACGATGATGTACTCCCAAGCATCTGCTGCACTCAGTATAAGACCAAGATTTATTGTTCAATTGTTTCATTGCTTCATTATTTTCATGGGTTTCCTTCCAGAATTAGGATTAGAGTTGGAGATTGAAAATTAAATGTTTCCGTATGTCTGAAACCATTAAACCATGTGCTCTAATGCTGAAAATAGATTCATTCTTTTAGTTAAAATATTTTAAATGTTTTTTAAATTCAATTTATTATGACTTTTTAATTTGCCAGAGGGCACTGGTGCTCATAGAGGAGACAGAGAGAAAGAAAGCAGCCCCCCATGAGACATGGTCACTTAGAAATCTCTTCTCCATTTCTCCCTCAACCATGTGGAATCCAGCTGCCTTACCCACCAGGCCATGGGGTAGGCCTTATTCACTATATTTAAAACAACAACAACAAACAGCAACAAATCTTATCCCAAAGTTAGGTTTCAGGCCTCTGCTTTCAAGCCAGCCTTGAATGTGGCTAAACTGCAGAAATCCAAACGGCCCTGGATCACATTTTGAGGACACACCATGTGCCTTTTGAATTCTATACCGTTTTTTCCTCCAACCATTTCAGATTTCACCAGTTGCACTAAGCTCTCCTAGACTACCCCAAGCCGTACATTTCCCATACTACAAAGCCATTCTCACACTTGCCACTCTGCCACCCACCCACATATGAAAATCTGACCATCCTCTCACGTCCCTGGAGGGCTTGATTGGTTTTATTGCAAAGGCATGTCGGCTAGGTGACCTCTTCTCCCAAACCATGCTAGAAACCAGCCCCATACCTCATTATCCACAGCACTCAGCATGTGAAAGCAGCCTCACACTGACCACACATGCTAGGTCTTCAGTAGGTCTTTACAAGTCTAAAGGGTGAGTAGCTGCTCTTCATGTGTCCGAAGGGTAAGAGCATGCTCTAGCCACCTGTGGGCATGCAGCCACGTCTTCTCTCTCAGAAGGAGAAATAACCATACGTGCTCTGTCGTGCTGGGCACTGGATCTATCCCAAACACATCTACGAGTGGCCAGTGTGGTACCATCACAAATTCCCAGGGCCAGCATGTGTGGTTTGCTTTCATTAACATCACCCCATATTTGAATTTATGTTTTGTTCTTGCAAGTTTAGGCGGCTTCTCTTTTTATCTTACAAAAATTTTAAATGAGGGACCGGCAGATTGCATAATGGTCATATCGCTAGGTATCACTAGACTCCCACGTGGTAGTCCTGGGCACAGTGACTTGAAACTCACACCAGGTATGTGTGCGTGCGTGCCCAGGATCCCAAGAGGAGAATGGAGGAGAAGGGATTGCTGAGTGGCCATCCTCCCTGGGGGGTGACTTCTCGCTTTCTGTCTCTTGACTCTCCAGCAAGCACACACGTCCTATAGCAAAAGTCTCTCTAAAAATTGTTTTCTATTAATTTTATATGAGGATTGTCATTTAAAAATGGAGACATTATATATTCATGATATTTATTATGAGTGTCATAGAAACGGACAGTTCACTTTTCTAACGCTCCCCACCCCCATCCTTCTCACACCTGAAGCCCTCCTTTTTCCCCAAGGATCTGTTCGGCCCACTCCCACCCACTCTCTTTATATTTATAATGTCACATTCTCTCCCATGCTTGTACTTTGTGACCCTCCAGGAAAAATCCAATAGTGGGTTATTTTCTATTATTCTATTTTGACTTGCACAGCTTGGAAGTGGAACTCATACATATAGGATGTATCCACTGTCACCAACCTCAGCTGGGTTCTCAATACTCTTCTAGTTTCTATTATTATTATTTAGTTTATTTCTTTCATGACAGTGAGAGACAAAGAGAGAAAGGCACCTTCGACGGTGTCTCATGCTGGACCCCGTCCCCTCCGCCTTTCCGGCCAGTTAGGATCACAGGCGCGTGTGCCCTGTGCATACAGATCAGCCTGGAAACTGAGCCCACGACCTTCCACGCGAGTCCCACAGTGTTTGAACAGTCCATTACTGCTATGCCACCAGAATGGCCTTTTTCAATAATTAAAAAAAAAATTCCTTTTAGGGTGTATGCCCTCACCAGAAAGAGATAGACAGAGAAGGTGAGAAATCACACTCTCCATCCCACTCTGGGAGGGCATGGCCACACCACAATCCTTTCTCCTCCACTCTCCTCTCAGGATTTTGGGCACACAGATGTGTGCCCGGAGTGATTTTTAAGCTCCTGGGTCCGTGACTCAAACCATGGTTGGCCATGTGGGAGAGTCCAGTACCTGAACCACCATGCTGCTTGCTGTTCCCCCTTCAATAAATGTTGAACATTATTATTTTTACTGATCATTACCTGAACACATATTGGGCGCCATAAACTGTGTGAGGTAAGTGGCTCCCATCTTTATCCCTACTTGGCTCCTTCTGCAGCGTGTCTGTGCAACTGGGCTCTCTTTCCTGTTCCCCTCAACCTTCTAACGTCCGCTTCCTCAGAAAATAGCCCAGTCCCCTACACTGAGAAGAGCGCGGCAATCCAAGAGAACTCTCATCTTCCTGAACCCTGAGCTTACAAACCCACCTCGAGCTTCCCCGCCCTCCCCAGGTCAGGGGGAAGATGGCCAGGACCAGTGGGACAGCCTGGGCCCCTGCACTGTCAGTCTCCAGGCTCCATTCTCCCGCACATCTAACTCTCAACTCTTCTCAGGCTGCTGCTTCTCAGCCTAATTGAGTTTGCAGTGTGAATACCTTGTTGGGAGTGCCCCTCTCTCTGTCACAAAGTCAGTTTTTTGGGGGGCCGGCAAGTGGCGTAATGGTGAAGGGAGCTGGACTCCCACATGGCCAACAGTGGTTTGAGTCCTTGACCTGGCAGCTTGCCTTCTCACTTCCGTCTCTCTCTCACTCTGTCCCTCTCTGGTCAAATTAAAAAAAAAAAGTCAAAATAAATAAATGGATAAATAAAGTTAAATAAAATAATTCTTTTTTTTTTTTTGAGAGATAGGGCATGTGTGCTCGCCAGACAGACAGAGAGAGACATAGAGACAGAAAGTGAGAAATCACCCCCCAGAGGGGATGGTCACGCCACAATCCCTTCTCCTCCATTCTCCTCTCGGGATCCTGGGCACGCACGCACATGCGCCCAGCGTGAGTTTTAAGCGACCAGGTCCGGGACGCGAACCGCAGTTGACTACGTGGGAGTCCAGCGACATAGCCATTATGCTAACTGCTGGTTCCCAATAAAATAATTCTTAAAAAAAATAAGTTTTTTTGCTTTTCAAAAAAATTTTGCTGCAGAGTGCATAGAGAGGGAGGGAGAGAGAGAGAGAGAGAGAGAGAGAGAGAAAGCACTCCCCAGGGAAGATAGCCATCCTACAATCCCTTCTCCTCTGTTCTCCTGTCAGGATTTTAGGCATGCACGTACACATGCCAGGCAATGTTTCTCAAGTCACCATGTCCGGGACTTGAACCATACCATTGGCCACCTGGAATCCAGCTGCCTTAATCACCATGCTACCAGCTGGTCTAACATGAAATGAATTTTTAAACAGTTTAACTAAATTATGAGTCTTTGAAGGAAGCGAATCAGTTATCTGGTGGCTCCCAGCTGGAAAGTGAGCTTTCAGCTCAGTAAAAATAAACAAAGCTTTAAACACAAAGTACTGTATAAAGTATTTTCATGGAACAGTGAAAAAGCAAATATCAAGTAAGTTAGAAAAAGGAAATTTAAATGAAATCAGACTAGAAATGCATGTAATTTTTAGTCTTCGTCCTTTCATTTACATGCAGCTAATTTTCTACAAACTTTTGGATAAATAAACCAACAAGTAGTCATATATATCGTTTCATGGGAGATGGTCTTACACAGTATTCTTTAAATTGTTATTTAAAGGTTAATTTCCTAATTTCCTTTTTCACTTGCTTTTGTTTTTTAAAAAAAAGTTTATTATGTCTTCAGTGAGTGCAAGAGGCAGAGAGAAAAAGAGAGAGACAAAAAGACAGAGAGACAGCATCTTCACAGGGCCTAGATGCGATGCACCCCAAGTCTCTGGCCAGCTCGGGCTCATGAGCAAGCCTGCGCCTGGTGCATTCAGGGAGGTCTCCAGACTTGAACCTGGAATCCTTCCTATGTGGGACTGCTTCCCAGAGCATCATATTTGACCACCAGGCCACTGTCTGGCGTCCTTCCTGCCTATTAACCACCATATCTTTACCGCCAACACCACGTGTGTAAAAATAACAGCTTTGCAAATTATTCTCGTGTAGCTCTGTTCACTGTTACTGCAGCCCCAGGACCACCTTCTTGGCCAGCCAGCGTGCACCCCTGCCAAGCTGTGGGGAATAAGGCCTAGAGGAAGAGGGTAAGGAGGCCAGTGCAGGGTGTGGCCATCCTGGGCAGCACTGGCCTGTGGGTCTTGGGTTTCCTAGGCAGTGGCTTCAGCTCTCCACTCTCCACCATCGCGTCCCAGCCGGGGACCAGCACTCATGGCACCTTAACTGGTGGTCCCAGAGCACCCAAGACTCTGAGAGTGGCCCTCGTGTGTCAGGCTTGCCAAGGCAGATAGTCACAATGGACAAAAGGAGACTCAAACCTTGGAAGACATCTTTACAATCTTGCTCTTTCTCTCTGCTTTTTAGCTATAAAATAAAAGATGCACACTGCCAGACATCTAGAGAGTAAAGAAAACCAAGGAAAACCCATCATTTATAACCCGAGCTATTAGGGTTAGTACTGAGTCATTCCTTTCAGTTTCGCCTGCCTATTTGCTTATAATGGAGAACGGAGATTAAACGAGCTAGTGTGCTGACTTTTATTTCACTGAACACCGCAACAGACGTTCGTCGGAGAGAACTTTAAACTATTGATCTTTTGCCATTTGCAGTAAAAATTCTTTAGAAAATGTCAGAAATGCTGCGTGACTGCTTTAAGAACCAAGGAGTCTTGAAGGTTGGGAGACTGTTCTGATTCTCAGAAGGCCCCAGAGCAGAGAAGCCCTGGAGAATAGGCTCGTGGCAGTGGCAGCGAAAGCAAGCAGCCAGCCCTGGGGCATCTGGGGAGAAAGCTGGTCTTAAAAAAGCCCCATCCAGGGACCGGCAGGTGGCATAGTGGTTAAGGGTGCTGGACACTCCCACATGGCCAACCATGGTTCAAGATCCAGACCTGGTGGCTTGCTTTCTCACTTTCTCACTTTCTCTTTCTCTCTCTCTCACTGTGTCCCTCTTTGGTTAAATGAAAGAAAGAAAGAAAGAAAGAAAGAAAGAAAGAAAGAAAGAAAGAAAGAAAGAAAGAAAGAAAGAAAGAGAGAAAAAGGAAGGAAGGAAGGAAGGAAGGAAGGAAGGAAAAAGCAGAAAGAAAGAAAAAGAAAGAAAGAAAGAAAGAAAGGAGAAAAAAAGAGAAAAAGGAAGGAAGGAAGGAAATCAAATCAAATAATTCTTAAAAAAAAAAAAAAAAAGCCCCATCCCCATTCCCAAGCTTCCGGTGGTAAGTGCTCCCCTTCCACTACCCAGGTCTTCTTCTCCCCTGCCTTGTTCTACCCTCCTTCCCCCATTCAGGAGCTCCACCCTGGCTGTGGAGCATCTGTAAGCAGGGAGCAGTCACTGGTAGGAGGAAGGGGAACCCCCAATCCACTGCAGCAGGGAAGAGGTGTCTGACAGGCCAGCTTTCCTAGCACTCAGGTGCACACGGCCATTCAGTTACTCTGTGCATCGCGCTAGTGGCCTAACAATGCTCTCACTGCGGTGTGAGTGTGCACCCCACCAGACCTCACTGACTACACAATGAGGTGTGCTTGTCATGCTGGGCCTCTAAGAGCTCTGGAACCCCCCGAGTCTAGGGGAGGGGGTGTCCTCAGAAGGCGACAGCACCCACTGCATCGCTCAGCGTGGTCCTATGTGCCTGTCCTTGAAAGCAGTCTAAAAAGCAGAGCTGGGAAGATGAATGCTAGCTACATAGCAAGTAGAGTTGATTTCTCAGTGTATCTTTTTGTTTTTTAACGTTTACTTGTATTTTATTTCTTCCATGGGGGGACGGGGTGGGCATGGCACACCCAACAGGGTCTTAAAGCCACAATCCATCCCCAGCTTCAACCAGCCCCAGATTATGGGAATGTGTGAGCCCTGTGCACTCAGAGAGGGTTCCATACTTGAACTGGGAGCCTTTTCCATGTGACATTACTTCACAGGGCATCGCATTTCACTGTTGTGCTACTGTCTCCCCCCCCCGCCCCCCCCTATTTCTCATTTTTAACTCTAAGAGAAAAAGAGAAGTTGTAATGGAAACAAATGACTGCAAAGCTAAAGACGAACACAGTTGTCTCTAATCCGGAACCCGGAAGCCGTGAGATGACACAGCTGCAGTAAATCGAGAGCTTGGGCTCCATGAGCTTTTGTATTTCTGAGCATACGAGATTTTCTTTGCCTTTTTTTCTTTCTTCCTTCCTTTCTCTTTTTTCTTTTCTTTTTATCTTTTCTTTTTCTTCCTTCTTTTCTTCCTTTTTCTCTTTCTCTTTCTTTTTCCTTCCTTCCTTCCTTCCTTCTCTTCAATTTCTTTCTTTCTTTCATCTCTCTATCTCTCTCTCTCTCTCTCTCACACACACACACAGAAAGAGAGAGAGAGAGAGAGAGAGAGAGAGAGAGAGAGAGAGAGAGAGAGAGACCTTCAGCAGGGCTATCACACTGCAATCCACCCTAGCCTCAGCCAGTTTGGGTCATGGGCATGTGTGTATGCCCAGTGCGCTCAGGAAGATCCTGGGGTGTGAACCCAGTGCCTTTCCCATGAAGATTCAGTTAGGTTACCACTGTGTCACCATCTGGCCCCTACTTTACCTTTCTTATTCTTAGATAGTATTTTAGTAAAATCCTCGAGACTTTCAATATTCTCATCTGAACAAAAGGAAATCAGGCTTTAACCCTTCCACTCCATCAAACTTTACTGAGTCACCAATGTCTTGCTTGCTGCGAAATGCTATGATCAGCTCTCCTCATTGTATTTCACTGTTCTGCTGTTAAAATACTCAGCCTTGGGACCAACAGTTAGCATAGTGGCTATGTCGCTGGACTCCCATGTAGTCGACCGCGGTTTGAGTCCCGGAGCCGGTGGCTTAAACTCACGCCGGGCATGTGTGCGTGCGTGCCCATGATCCTGAAAAGAGAATGGAGGAAAAGGGGTTGTGGTGTGGCCATCCCACCCGGGGGGTGATTTCTCGCTTCTTGTCTCTCTGTCTCTCTCTTTCTGGAGAGTGCATGTGCCCTATAGCAAAAACTTCTCCAAAGAAAAGAAAAAAAAATACTCAGCCTCATCTGCGGTTTGTGTGTCTGTGATTCAGGCAACTGCGGATGGAAATGCTCCTGTGTTGCTGAGGGGCACTATGTAGTTAGTACAGTGATGACTGCATCTGCACTGGGCACAGACTTCTCCTGGTTATTCTCTGAACGGTATCACAATCATTTACAGGGTGCTTGCATTGCACTTGCTATTGTAGGTAACCTAGAGGTGACTTAGAGTAGACAGGAGGATATGCGCAAATGCTATGCCATTTTGAGCATCTGCAGGTTTGGGAATCTGTGGGATCCTGGAAACAATCCCTCGTGGACACCGAGGGCTGACTACACTTTATCCACTTGGTTGCCAAGAAGCCACAGATTCTTGGTTTTCCTTTTCTTTTATATCCCCTCCACAGCTCCTTCCCCATCTCTTGGGGTGGATCCTCTTCCTCTTACCATTTATTTATTTATTTATTTTGCCATAGGGCATGTACACTTGCCATAGATAGACAGGGAAAGTGAGAAATCACTCTCCAAGAGGAATAGCCACGCCACAATCCCCTCTCCTCCAGTCTTTTCTCGGGATTTTGGGCATGCATGCACACATGCCCAGCATGATTTTCACGCTGCCAGGGTCCAGGAATCAAACCATGGTGAGCCATATGGAAGTCCAGCGCCTTACTCATGATACCACCTGCTAGCCCCCTTCCTCCCATTTTTAAGCCCTGGGATTGGCTTCCTGACCTCTTTACTGTCCAAGCTCTCTCTCTCTCTCTCAGAGACCTTTTGTAGCCTGGTGATTACAAAGTACCATGGATTTGCTGCCAGGTTCAGGTGTGTATTTCCTTCCTAGCCTCACTCCTGACCACAGACTGCCACGTCCAAGGGCCTACCTGGCATCCCCATAGAAAGCTGTGATGCCTGCCCGAGATCCGGCACCATCAAAACCGGATTCCTGATTTCTCACCCTTGCTAACTTCCCTTTCCCCATGTTTCCAACCTCAGCAAATGGTGTTGGCTATATTCAGATGTTTGGACTAATATCTCTGGCTTTATTATTTTTTTTCAAAGCCCCTCAACTGAGCCATCCACAAATCCTACTGGCTCCATCCAGAGCATATAATCAGTCATATCTCACTGCTTCTGCAGCTCCACTTTGATCTATGTCCCTTTATCTCTCATGGGGACTGTTATACTTACCTCCTACCCATTGACTGCCCTGCCTTTATTTTCTATGCAGCACTGACTTTTTAAAAATAGTCTGTATTAATTTTATCCTTTTTTTCTCACCCATTTTAAAGGTTTACTTTTTATCATTGATATTTTTTGGGAAGTCTTTTATTTTTTAACTTTACTTATTTCTTGCATGAAAGTATCTATGTGAGAGAGATATCTTCAACAGGGTCTCACCCTATGATCCCCCCTCCAGCCCTCCCAGACAACCAGGCTGGGGGATGCGCACACTAGGCCTCCACAGATCGACTGGAGAACAGAGTCTGTGACCTTCTGTACAGACCCAGGGTCATTCAGAGCTAGCTCCTTCTTGGGAAGTAGTAACGCACCATCACTTATCGAAACCTCTAGTGCTGAAATTTAGGATTAAATGTTATAATTATATGAAATCCTGCATAGAATCAAGTGTACAGAAAGACTTTAGTGTATGTTTTAAAAATAGAATTACTGAGTTAAAGGATATGTAAAACATCCGAGGACTTGAGAAATGTGGTCAAATGGCTTCCAGGAGCAGACGCTCCAAGTAGCAATGTGATTCCATGTCCAGGCTTCATTTCAGACTGATCAGAGTGTGTACTGAAGGTACCTCATGCCCCGAACAGGTGTTGGGGAATCCTTCCCCTTCACATCCATTCAGAGTCCCGGACAGTCATTCTGTGGTGGCCAATGGCAGCCAGTCCCCCAGGCTACAACCCTCAGTCCCTCCTCAGGTTGTCTTCTCCCCATTCATGCATGTGCATGCGCACACTTTCTCCTAAATTAACTTCTCCATTTCCATTGTTTTCCCGTCCTCCTTGAGACCTCATTTTTTTTTTGCATGTAAATGACTGTACACATTCTAACTCATCACCCAGGGCAGAGCTTCTCTATCAGTACCTACCAATCACCTAGGGATATTGCAACAGCACAGGCCCTTATCTACAGGAGGGGCCAACGATATGTGTGATTGCTTTATCCTTTCTGCAAGATTACAACAGCATTAGTAGCCAGGGCAGAATATTAACCAACTCCATTGACCTAAATGAATTCAACCCCAAGTCTCTCCAGTTGAGTCAAGCTAAAACACAACCCAGATACAGAAGGTATAACATAGCAGGACCAAGACTAGAGTGAGAGAGAGAGAGAAAGAGAAAGAGAGAGAGAGAGAGAGATTTCCTGCCTACATACCATCCAAAACAAATGTGCATTTATTGCTGAGGGTTCTTTGAAAACTGACCTCAGAAGAATCTAAAGAGAAGTCTGGATTCAAGTCCTATATGTGGAAAGCTGCTACCTTATGTTCTTCTTAAAGTCAAGGGGTTTTCTACCAGGTTAACATCCTTTCTGAAATTGATACCAAGAAAAATATATACATACTAAACAGCAGTGGAAGTTCACAGTAAAATAATCAGAGAAGAAAACAACCAGAGCCCTATTACAGCTCAAACCTCAAAAAATGGGAGTTCAGATCCCTAACTTGTGCTTCACTGTTGAGTTTTACCATGGACAGAATTTCCTCTAAGTATCATTTCCGTATTACCAAACCTTTAAAACATTTACTTTGGATTTAATCTGTGGCCCACATGTCAGATACAAAAATGGTTAAGTTGGCAATATGTATCCTGTAGAAGAATAGTTTCTGTTTAAAAATCCCATGATCATGTGGTTATAAGGAGATCATGAAACACGAATATTAATGTAGGCCTGACACCCGTTCTTAAAATGGGGAAGAAAACTGATTCCAGAAAACTGGAATAAAACACAGCATTTTGCTTGAAGGCAACAGAGTGGCAATTGTTTTATTATTATCTGTGTAATCTTGGATATAGGTTTCTAATCAAGGATCTTATGAGCTCCCCCAACAGTGCTCATGGCAAGAGGGTGATGGAAATCTCTTCTAACTGTGGCAAGTTTATGTCGACACAAATATTTACATGTAATTCTGCTAGGCAGGTCATGTGTAGATCCAAATTCATTAAAATCTATGTGTTAATGTTGGCTTTTTCAGTTACATAGTAATTCTTTGAAAAAAAAAAAGTTTTTTTTTTAACAGAGATCAAGGTCCAAAAAAAAAAAAAAAGAAAGAAAAACCAAAAACCAGCACAGTTTCCCAGAAGGAAACCAGATGTTTAAGCTTTTTTTAAATTTTTTTCTCAAAAATGATGTTGGTGTTGATTAAAAAAAAAAACACTGTTATTCGTAAACTTGAGTTTCATTTCTCTTCATCCTTGAGCTGTATGCCATAATAGTTCCTGTAATCATTCATTTTTTTTTCATGGAAGAAGCCCTGATAACCTTATTTTTGAAACAAAGAAAAAATTTTCAGTTGGAACGGGATTGTTGCAACATTAGCAAAATTCATGGACAGAGATAAGTGATGCTTTTGAGTCTCTCATAAATATGAGTTACTTAAGAACAGATTTTGTAGCTTATATGCATAGCTTAGGAAGAAAAATGATGAAAAAACTTTCCATCTCTGCTGCCACAAAGACGCCTTTCAAGACCTA
Organism: Tupaia belangeri chinensis; assembly: GCF_000334495.1. Lineage (NCBI taxonomy): Eukaryota > Metazoa > Chordata > Mammalia > Scandentia > Tupaiidae > Tupaia > Tupaia belangeri. The sequence goes on from NW_006159444.1 coordinate 6,147,737, forward strand.
AATATTTTTCATCCTTCAAATAAATATTTGGTCCAGAATTCGACAAGGTATAAACAAACATGTCTGTTATGAATTTGCTGACTTGGTAGATCACATCTCTGGAAACAGAGTCTGTGAGCAAACGTCTCCCTTGATCTATGAAAGAACTTACCCCACCACAGAGTCTAGACAGTGGCTTCTCCCTTTTCCCATCTACCCAAAGGGTCCCATTCACTATAAAGAGTGAGTTATTTGCTACCTCTTTTTCATAAGCTTTCCTGAATTTACTAAGAATTGAGCACAAGGATATTTGCTCACTTTCTTCTTTTAAATGTGCTGGAGCGTGCAGTTGCTAGCCCACGGAAGATGGCCACGTTACAATCCCCATTTCTCCATTTCTACCCTCTTTTGGAATTTTGGGCATGTGTACAAATGTGTCTGTAGTGTTTTTCAAACCACCATGTTTGGGACTTGAACCAAACAATTAGCCAGGTGGGATCCAACCACCTTAACTACTATGCCACCAGTTGGCCCATATTTACTTACTTTAAAAAAATTCATTTCTTTATTTCTTTTATGAGAAAGAGTGAGAGAGAGAGGGAACTCTCTAACAGGGTTGTCAGGCTGTGATTCACCCCCAACCTCAGCCAGTCTGGATCACAGACATACATGCAAACCTGCCATGTTTAGAGATGTCTTGGGATGTGAACCCAGGACTTTTCCCATGTGAATCCTGGTTGCCTTAGTAAACCACAACTGCCTGTTTCTCAAATATATTTAAATTTCAAATAGTTTTATATTGCCAACATTGGAGGTAAAAATACAACACACACACACACACACACACACACACACACACACACATGCA
>NW_006159444.1:6148603-6156786 GCF_000334495.1 Tupaia belangeri chinensis
GATGGATACTGTCCCTCAAGGATCCCAAACAATGGGGTTCAATTATTTGTGTGCCTCTGGGCCTTCTGACATGGAATTGGTAATTGCCTATTAGAAGAGCTTTACTTGGGAACCAGAAGTTAGCGTAATGGCTATGTCACTGGACTCCCACGTAGTTGACCGCAGTTCACGTCCCGGACCCGGTGGCTTAAAACACGCCGGGCGCATTGTGCGTGCGTGCCTAAGATCCCGAGAGGAGAATGAAGGAGAAGGGATTGCGGCATGACCATCCCCCCTGGGGGGTGATTTCTTGCTTTCTATCTCTAATGTCTCTCTCTGTCTGTCTGGGGAGCGCACGTGCCCTATAGCGAAAACCTCTCCAAAAAAAAAAAAAGAAGAGCTTTACTTATCTCAGTCCTATCACATAATACCTGGGTGGTGTTTTAGTTGAATTTTAAAAACAAACAAAAAGATGCTTGCCAACAGGTACGGCTGCAGCCCTGCAGGGTCAGGAAAAATGAGTTGGCCAATGTGGGTGCAGTTGTCAGGGGACTTCCTCTTCCCTTGTGAGCTCCAGGCAGTGAAGAGACAGAGAGCATGCTGTCCCCAGACTCCTTCACAGACAACACACAGATCACTACCGATGCCCAATCACATGACAAGACAAGGTTAGTATGGTTGATCCTTCTTCAGGAACAACCGCACAGACACTCGGAGGCCTTGGAACTCAACCTATGCCTAAAGGTCCCTGAAGAGAACACCTTTTCTTGGGTCAAATCAGCAATATTTCTCTACATTCTTCCTTAGTGGAAACACAGTATGAGCCCTCACCCCTTTTTTTGGTCTTTCCTAATGTCCTGCATGAGTTCTTATATTCTGGACAACACACTCCTACCTCCATGTCTGCTACCTTGATGTATTACCTTTATCCCCATTAGGGTGTTTGTAATTTTCTCATCACCCTCACAAACAGAGGAAGACCATGTGAAGACATAGGAGGAAGGTCCCCATCTGCAAACCAGGAAAGAGACTTCAGAAGAAAGCAACTCTGTTGATAGATTGATCTTGGACTTCTAGCCTCCAGAACTGTGAAAAAATAAATTTCTACTATTTTAGCCCCTAGTAGGTGGTGTTTTATTATGGTAGCTTTAACAAACTGGTATACTATACAAACATTATTTATTACTATTATTATTATTACTTTTACTTTTAATCTATGGCTTAATCAAGGTTCACCCATTACATTTAGGTGTATGGAAAAGCCACAGGCTTTTGTTTCAGAGGAACTGGATTTCAAATTATGAACTTTCTTTTTTGGTACAAGGTGGCTTTGAAGTAACTATTAGAGACCACAGTGAACAGTGCCTGCCACTGCTGAAGTGAGGCCAATCATGGGGTCAACTGAGGAAAAACCGAAACTACATGGCAATGTTGGTGCACAGAAAGTTTCTAGTAAATGTTCCTCCCATTCCTGAACCCTGTTAAAAGCAAAATAAGCCAGCCAATTTAATAGAGTAGAGTTTTAATAGAGCAAATCTTAACCCGATTTAAATCAGGCAGTTGTCTCTGGACTTTTGGACAACTTTGGCCAGACTCAGCATTAAGTCTGTGGAACAGGAAAGTGATGTGTGTGGTGAAAGGGAAAGTGTTGTACAAAAAAGCCTAAGTGAGGGAGAAAAATCATTGGTTACATTGGGAAGTTTGTCTGTTTAACACAGTTTAAAAGGCGGGATGCCTGTGATTGACTGAAGCCTAGCTGCTGTGATTGGCTGTAACCTAGCGACCAGCTCAGTAAAGCAGCCTAACATGTATGATTTTGGCTTATCATAGAAATCCAAGTGTGGGAGGACAGAGGCTGTCTTAGGCCATAATAGTATAACAACCCAAACAAATCCAAAATTTTCTATTTGAAGTAGGATGGGGAATCGTTGCTCTGCCTGTCAGAGTCACGAGGATGATAATGATCAGTTTCCCTACTTTGCTTTTGCAAATTGTCCAGGTCAACTGTCTTCAAAGAGACTGTCCAGAGCAGTCCCACTGCTAGGTACTTTGTAGTGTGGGGAGCCTCCTTCACTCATGAAGAGTTATAGTCTGAATGGGGGTGATATGTGCTCGGTGAAGTCATTTTTACCCACTGTGGAAATCTATGAAGTATGTATTGTTTTCTCCTCATAGAATATAGCGAAGAAAACTGAAGCTCAGGTGTTGAGGGTGCAGGGAGGGAGGTTCTCCTGTACTGAGGATGCCTTGAGGAGTGAGGTAAGGACTAGATCCTGAGGACAGGAGCAGAGACAGGTGTAATGAAAGAGCACCTGAGGGCAGGTGGCAGCATGTCCAAGGATCAGGCACTGCAGACTGCCTCGAGCCCAGGGTAGCAGTAGGAGAAAGAGCTGGAAGAAGAGGCTGGGTCATCACATGGATGAGGCTCAGAATGAGAATACTGTAATGAACTGTACACACACTGGGTAGTCACTGCAAGCTTCCACCTGGGTGTTGAGCCTGGCATAACAAATTCTTTTCAATGACCAATTGCAATGGTTCTGGAAGTTAAGAAGCCTACAGTCTAGTCAGTGAATCAGATAAGGCGAGATAAGGTGCTCATTATTCCAGGCAACACAACTGCTGTGATGACTGTTCTGGCCAACTGGAGATTCGTGATACCTGTTGAAGATTCTGTTCTCCTTGTTGGGGAGGTGCTTCAAGTTGATGTGAAACTTCATACCTATACATAGTGACCACTGAAAATCCAGCACCACGGGGGCAGCATGCCAAGTGGGATGCTGCAGCCTCAGATGCCCAGAGGGGCAGCTGATAAACATGTGGGTCTGGCTGGGTGAGGACGGGGCAGGAGTCATCAAGCATACATCCAGTAAGTACAGAAGCTGAAAATGGAGCACCAGGTCTGGCCAGTGGGGAAAACTGGAGCCAGCTCTGGCTGGCCATACTCTCTGTTCACAATCTAGACAAGGGCTGAACACTGCATCAGAGGTGATGACAACTAATTTCCAGCCTTCCTTCCACTCACTACTCTTGATAGATAGGTGGTTTTGAGACTTTGCATTTCCCACAGATGATTAGACTATGCCAGTTCACCTGCCCCTTCACCAGATTTCAAAGGCTGAATGGGACCAGTGAGCCTGGTACATCACAGGCACAGAATGTTTAAGTGCATGATGCACGGTTCAAGTCCCAGATCCAGTGGCTTGAAACTTACACCGGGCATGTGTGCATGTCTGCCCAAAATCCTGAGAGGAGAATGGAGACGGGGATTGAGCCATGACCATCCTCCCTGGGGAGTGATTTCTCTCTCTCTGTCTCTCCAGCAAACATGCCATATAGGAAAAAAAATAAAAAAGAAAAGAAAAGAAAAGAAAGAAAGAAAGAAAGAAAGAAAGAAAGAAAGAAAGGAAGGAACACCCACACAACCAAGAAGGGGGGGGGGGGGGTTGATGGAGGGACCCAAGAGCTACATCCTCATAAAGTATGATGAAAGAAACAGGCACTTTTATAGAATGCAACAGCCCAAGCTCCACAAAACCACAGCAAGTTCTCTTCCCTAAGGTTATTTTTAAAACATTATTTATTAAGTCATTGGGAAAGTCATGATGTATTTTTCTATGTTTTTCTGAAGAAAAATGCATCATGACTTTCTCGACGACCCAGTATTTACATTTAAAAAAAATTTCCAGAGGGCATATGTGCTTGCCACAGAGAAACAGAGAGGCGGAGGAGGAGAGGGAGAAGACATCTCTCCAAAGGGGCATGGTCATGCTGCAGTCCCTTCCCTTCCATTCTCCATCCTGTTGGGAGTTTGGGCACTCACAGGCACCCATGTGGTTTTCATCTGCTGAGATTCAAATCACGGTTCACCATGTGGAATCAGCTCCCTTAACCACTAGGCTATGGGGCTCACTCTCTCCAAGGTCATTTAACTCGCAAAATGGAAACAACAATGACAATAACACAACAACGAACCTTCCCAGCTGTTCCCCTCTTCCTGGCTGCACCTGTGTGGAGAAAGGCACGATAACATCAACATGAGGTCAGTGTCACGTGATGAATTATACTAAAGTGAGGCCTGGAGTCAAGAGAAGTGAAACTTCAAGAGTGTGTCCCTGGCGATACAGGATACTTAAACACAAACAGCAGAAGTGGCCTCAGCAAGTTTGTATGCTCATTTCCTACAGAGAGAAAAAGGATGCTAATTAAGGGTCCCTATCTATTGGACACAAAAGGAAGTGCCTCCTGTCTCCCTGATAGACTCGCTCTAACAATGCAGAGGAGTGACCAGTTCTCTCTCCTTGGAAGTTCAGGGAGTGGGGACAGGGGGAGCTGCTACTGTAAAATTCCTCCTCTGTTTTTGGCACGAAGGGAGTCTTGAAACAAATATTTGTTGATTCGTTATTTTAATTTAAAAGAAGAGTATCTAGTAAAATGCACTACGCACTGGGCAGTGAAGCTAGGGCAGAGGATGCCATGATAACACGGCCTCTAGGTACACATCTCCCTTTAACAAGACCCACTGGAGGTGATTGGGGATGAGCCCGAAAGCTTCCTGCTACTCCATCCAGGGAGGGGTGAACTGTCTGCTGAGGGCTGGAATCTCCTCCATCACATTTCACTGGCCTGCCTGAAGGGTGGTCTCCCAGCCAGTTGCCTCATTGAGAACAGCAGGGAGAGTTCTAGAGGTAGCTCTATGCTGTTTGAAAAGCTCTGGCACCAAAGGCTGCTATGGTAGGTGGGATGAGCTGAGAGAGAGGCCCAGGATGGGAGACCCAACAAGCCGCCCACACATGGGAACACTGCCAGGTGTCTCCAGTCATGTTGATGTTTGCCCATTTCCAAAGCAAAAGTCTGTCACCAGGAATGTGTGGTCTTTGTTATTATAGGTAGTATTACTGGACTAGCTTATTCTTCTTCACGTTTGAGTCAAAATGACCACTCCCCATGGCATGCCGAAGAGTGCCTGGCACAAGATACGTGCTCGTATAACATCATTGCATTTATGAGATTCTTTCACGAAACAACAGTATTTTCTGATACTCCACATACGCTATTCTCATTCAGCTCTTTGCTTCCTTCCATCTGATATAATGTGAAGCTCTGGCTGGTACAACCCAGCAGACTCTGGACAAGGACCGAGCTCTCAGAGGAGGGCGCTGTGCCCGGATCAGTAAGGGAGGCAGGGTCTCAGATGGGAGCTGGATTCAAATGTGCCTCTCCCATCTGCAGCTCAAGGTCAACCGCACTGGCACAACAGAACTGAACACCACGTGTTAAGACCAAGTAGGGACCACAGAACGTGCCCAAGGAGTAAGTTGTCACCCAAGCAGACAAAGGCATCAAAGTAAGAGGACAAGACGTGTGGCAGAAATGCTTATAGACGTATGTTTGACTAGTATTCGTGATTAGATACTTTGAAGACGTTATTCTTGGGGCGACCGCTGATAGGGTCGTGTTAAAGCACTGGACTCCTACCTGGGCCTGGCGACTTTGAAAATCAGGCTGGGTGCATGTGTGTGCCTGCCCAAAACCCTCGGAGAAGAATGGAGACGGGACTGAGCGTGGTCAATCCCCCAGAAGGTGATTTCCTGCTTTCCCTCTCCCTGTCTCTGTTTCTCTCCAGCAAGTGCACTTGTCCTATGGCAAAACCCTTGAAAAAATAAGAGTTCATTCTTGGTCCCCATTCTGGCTTGGTAACACTATTTCCATTCATAGAGTATTTTCTAGTTTTCGAACTGCGTGCTCACATTATTTTAATTGCTCTGCACAATAAAACCCTCTGAGGTGAGGTGGACTAACGTGATCTCATTTCTCAAAGAGGGAAGCTGTCGTGTAGAGAGACTGGGACTTTCTTACTGTCCCCCAGCCAAGCAATGGCTTACCATGCTGCGGCATGCTCCAATAGAGAGGGCCTCCTGCCACAGCCCTGGCCGGCCCGGCCGTCACTGTCCTGTGTACTCGGAGCTAATGTCTGACGACTTAGTACTTGCCAGGCTCTGTTCTAAGCCCATCATCTGTACCAACTCAGTAACTCTTTGCAACAACTCCAGGAGCTGGGCCCTGTTATTAAGTTCATTTTAAAATTAGAAAACTGAACCACAGAAAGACTAAAGCAAGCACTGTTGGAGAGTCAACCCAAGAAAAAGAGCCCCGAGGTTTTCCCTTTTTGCAGAGGCAGGAATAAATTGCATAGTTGTATTTACTTCTCCCGGCTCTCACTTTGAACATCAACGAATGAGTTTATTTGGGGTGTTGGTAAGAAAGGGCCCTGCCTTCCCATTCTCAGCCTCAGTTCACACTCTCTTCCATCCTCCACCGCACTGAGCCTTCCTGGGAACATGTGATGTCCCCTGGCTTGTGCGTCACTATCCTACAGAAACTACAGACTCTGCTTTGCCTCAGTTTGTTCACTGTTATCGCCCAAGTGCCTGGCACACCTATGAGTGATGCCTGGCACATGGGCCACAGATATATATATATATAATTTATAACTTTTTTTAGAGAGATTTTTGCTACAGGGCACGTGTGCTTGCCAGAGAGACAGAGAGGGACAGAGAGAAAGTGAGAAATCACCCCCTGGTGGGATGGCCATGCCACAGTCCCTTCTCTACTCTCCTCCTGGGCATGCATGCACATGCACCTGGTGTGAGTTTTAAGCTGCCAGATCGAACTGCAGTCAATTACGTGGGAGTCCAGTGACATAACCATTACACTATCTGCTAGTCCCAAGGGCCACAGATATTTACTGAATGAGCACACAGAAACGTATATTCCTCATTACAACACAATCTTTGACCACTTTTTTAAAAAAATAGGTAATTTGAGTTGGAGTCCAAAAGTTCTGCTGGTGTATTAGGTCGTCGGGAAAGTCATGATGTCTTTTTCTATGTTTTTCTATTATAAAAAAAATGCGTCCCCACTTTCCCAACAACTCAGAAAAAGAGAAGCAAAATAGAACACACAACTGGCTCTATTCACCCTCCACTTGGATCAAGTGGGTGCGGTGTGCCCGATGGTCACAGAGGGAGTGACAATGTTTACACAGAGCCCTTCCCCTCCTGCACAAATACTGAAGGGTCTGGGGGGACAAAGGACAGGCCAGGTTGCTGCCACAATCTCCTACCCGGTCTGGACTCCTGGGTCTCGCCTGGCTGCAGCCACAGTAGCAGAACTGGGGTGCCCCTGACTCCTCCTGTGCCCTCGGAGTCATGGCGTCTCCTGGGGAAGGGACACTGTTAGGCTGCTCGGCGTCGGGGTTTCCTGTCCGTGGGCAGTCAGGACTTTGGGGAACACAGGCGTAGACTGACTTCTTATGACCAGACCTGAATCAGTGTTTTTCTTTCCCTTCACCCACACAAAAATCCCCTTTCAGATTAAAAACACAATGAAGTGATCAGAATCTACACAATGAAATAAACACAAACAGACAAAAAATAAACACAATACAAATATACAAAGTATGATTGTGTGATTGTGATCAGGCAAAACACGGCGTGTAAACAGAGAATGCTGCAGTAGAAATGCGGGTGTTAATGAGAGAGAACAAAAACCCTCCCCTTAACTCAAAACAAATCTCTCGAGAAAAGAAATAAAATCGACGGATGCCAAACACTGTAAAAAATTCAAGCAGCAGAAGTCCTCTAGGAGTCCTGCCACCTCAGCTAGAACTCAGCTGGTGTTCGCAGTTGTCCTGGGAGAAGGCAGGGTGCCCGGGGCACGTGGTCGAGTGCTGCTCAAGAGAAGCTGAATTCCACGTGGCAACTGCAGTCCGAACCCCTGGTCTGCTCGACCTGAAATGCACTGGGCCTGCCTGCAAGTGCCCAAGATGTTCCAGGTGGGAGGACTGAAAGGGGATCCTTGTGTGACCAGACCCTGTGGAGGGTGCTCCTCTCTCTCTGTCTCTCTGCCACCCAATGTGCACACACATATACTCTGTCATAAATAAAGGGAAAAGGAAATAGGAGGGGGGTTGGCAGGTGGCATGGTGGTTACGGGAGCTGGACTCCCACATGGCTGACCACAGTTCGAGTCCCGGAACTGGCGGCGGTGGCTGACCACAGTTCAAGTCCCGGAACTGGCGGCGGGCTTTTTCACTTTTCCTTTCTCTCTCTCTCTGGTCAAGGTAAAATATAATAACAGGGACCAGTAGTTGGCATAATGGCTATGTTGCTGGACTCACATATAGTTGACTGCAGTTTGCA
>NW_006159444.1:6156994-6183522 GCF_000334495.1 Tupaia belangeri chinensis
TAAAAAAAAAAAACAAAGTAAAAAAAAGAAAAAAAAAAAAAAAAAACTAGGAAGAGCAGAGCTGTGCTGTCCTGAGCCCTGGTCACTGGCGTGATGAGCAACATAAAGTGGGAGGGAGAAAAAAGAGAATGTTTCTTCTTTTATGACTGACTCCAGAGTGCGTCAGAAACAGGCGCTTTATTTACTTTATTTAAGAGGTTTTGCCATAGGGTATGTGTGCTCACTGCAGAGGGAGAGAGAGACAGAGACAGAGAAAGAGACAGAGACGGTGTGAAGGAAAATGAGAAATCATTTCCCAGGGGCCATGTCACAATTCCTTCTCCATCATTCTCCTTCTGGGATCTTGGGCATGCATGCACCTGGCCTGATTTTCAAACCTTCAGGTCCAGGACTCCAACCACTGTCTGTTACGTGGGAGTCCAGCGACCTAAACACTATGCTACCTGCTGCCCCGAAGCCAGCACTTTACTTCCCTCCCCCCTACCTCCTCTCACTCCTGCTCCACAAAAGCCACCCTTAGGTCCATAAGACTCTGAGGTTCCAAACTGTCTTCCTCCCCCTTAGTCACCAGGCCCCTTAGGATGGAGGGTCTATCTCCAGGGATTTTAGGAATCAAGCAGTTAACCCTGAATAAATTTAAATGAACCTGCGCCTACGGTTATAATCTTCTATTGCTAGTAGGTATGAGTTCTCAGAGTTTTCTTGCTGAGCTAGATAAGTATGAGCAAGATACAAGGTTGAATAAAGCTAAAAGAAAAGCCAAAACCCCAAACCCAGAAACAAACAAACAAAAACTCTATAGGGCAGAAGGGACAATAAAAGAATGTAAAACGTTTGGGGGGCAGAGGGCAGGGGTGCATGGAGATGGGAGAGGCGAAGGCAGGCAGGAGTGCAAAAGTTGCAGAGAAACTCAGAGTGGGCAGCTGGAAGAGAGGACTCAGCACCAAAGAGATGACCTTTGAACTCCTTCCTCCACCCTGGGTTAGGATATTCTTAACCCAGACGGGTTGGATTTTGAGAAAAGGCATCATTGGAGTTCTACATCTAGGATCTGTTTTCAAAGCAAGTCTAAGGTGTCTGTCCATTTCCATCAGTTTCCCCTTTATTCCTGCATACTCAGAGTTTCTGAAAACTAAACACAGCTATGCTCCCTCTACCACTACGCCCCTGCTTCCCAGTAAGTAGGGGAACTCGCAGATCTCCAGCAATGGCTGGCAGGAGCTCCACCTACCAGAGGAGCTTTCACTGCCCTGAGCAATGTGAAGACCACCTGTGTAGCGACCTACTTTTCCAAACATGCTTCATTAGCTCCCTGGATGGGCACTCTCAGTTATGTCCCCCCCATGCTTTGTGCCCTGCAAGAGTCAACTCTTGTGCCCAAGACCTTTTCTGCCAACTCAGAAGAGCTGAGGGTAAACTGAGAATTTCCCGAGCCAGTTGTTAAACTAACAGTAAATAGCATAACTTTACAATGAAATAAATCATAATAAAAATAAAGGTACTGACGCTCACTCCTTATTTACTGTGTTACGTATGCTCTTGAGATTATTTACAGCTCTTGTATCTGAACAATAGGATACTATGCTGTGGTGGATATTCACGCCTCTGCCCTGAGTTGCATTCAGTACTGTCAGACTGGCAGCTGGATATCAGCCAGTGGGAATATTTATAACGTGGGTCTTGGTAAACCACTGCCCATCAGGGCTTGGTTTGTTTTCTTCCTAAGAAAGGGATGAGGGAAATGTTAATTATATAGGTTAAATAAAAGTGTGTTGTGTCTATGGCCCTTACTTTGTAGAGATAACGCCGGAAATGATGAAACAATTACCCAGTTCATCAGCGGAGCCATTCCTGTCATCGGTGAATGGGAAAAGCTCTGATCTACATCTTTATTATCTCACATTTGTCTTATTAATAAAAGAAATGATCAGATAATACTCAGGTTGAAACTCCATTCACTTATTAATATTTGGTTGTCTGACTTATTTTGTTTTATGCAAAAATGAGGCAGGACTTGTCCGACAAACCAATAGTTTGGCTCTGAATACAAGGTCTTCAAAGAATTCATAGGACAAGTATATCATGAAAAAAAACTATGCATGGACTTCAAAATATTTTTGTTCCCAAATACATTCATGCTTCACTTTCATTTTTCCATGAGCTCCTTGAAGTACTCTTGTATGAGTTCAGTGAACATCAATAAAAGCTTCTATAAGAATCCATGTACATTTTTTATTTGCAGAATGTGTGTCACACATCCTTTATATCAGTATCATTTGTAATGAACTTCAGGCACGAGTGTGTGCCTTGTGTGTGTGTGCGCCCCTCAACGCCTCCCAATAGTTCGTTAAATATTAACCCGCACACACCATAAGCTTTCCACTGTGCTTATAGCTAGATGCGTTCCCTCTCCTTCAGGCCTGTTCCCACACCCCCGGCCTTCCACAGAACAATGCTCGCTGATATGCCCGTCAGCAAGCTGCAGTAGGTTTGTCTGTCAAATGTCCTCAAAGAATGGAAGGAAATCCTTTGAATTTATAAGCCCTAGTAAAGGCGCTCCTGCCTGGCTCACGAGCTGACTTCGATTCCTTGGCAGCTGTGTTCACAGCTCCACATCAGCATCTCCATTCTTTCTTGGGAAGCCGGAAAGAGATAAACACCTTTAAATTAGACCACAGCTTCACGGAGTCCTATGGGACCCATAGCCAAGGGGATGGAGAGTTCTGTCCTACCTACTAAGTGTTTAAAGGTCTTAACTCCCAACCCTCTTCTAAAAGCCTCCAGCCATTCGAGGTACTTAAAAACATTTAAAGGTAAAAGTTTATTTTGCCACATTAGTAATTAACTGGTTAATTATTTCTCATCAATTTACTTGTAAATTTCACTAGTACATCAAATTTGATTTTGAAATTCCAATGGAAACAATTCAGTTGACTCAACTGGAGGATAAAAGTGCTGTCTTAGCAAAAACCTTTTAAAAAGGAAGTCTCTTAATGCTTCTCTGGGCCACCATGAAAACAAGTGTGATTAAAGTGATTGTTATTCTTCAAACTCAGCGGAGCATAATGGGTTCTATAATCTTCACCAGAAGCATACCACCAAATGAGTGTTTTTTTTAACTTAACAAACCCTCCACACTGCAGGATACCCTGTTACAAAGGATTTCCTGTAATTCTCTGAGAATATGCAATAGAAGAAAACTCACAGAATTTAAATTTCTGAAAATATACAATTTATTGCACTTCTTTAAATTTTTAGTCTTTGCAAAAGTCATTGTTTTTCTAAATTCTTGATTTTCTTTCTAACCTTGTCAGTAATATTGCAAGCACACCTCCCTAAATTTTAGTCTTAATTCTAGAAGTTCAGCATGAACCATGGTTTTTTTTTACTATGGCAGAGTGAGAATACTGGAAACTCAATCACGTCTTTGCTTAATCAATTCAATCCAAATGTGGAGCCCTTCAAACAACTGTCTGATTAGCACACCTCTTTGGGCAAATTCTTACAGGATGGCAAGTTAAATGAGGCTCGCAGGGACCAGCAGTTGGCGTAATGGCTATGTCTCTGGACTCCCATGTGGTTGACCGCAGTTCGAGTCCTGGACCTAGTGGCTTAAACTCACGCTGGGTATGTGTGCGTGTGTGCCCAGGATCCTGAGGGGAGAATGGAGGAGAAGGGATTGCGACGTGGCGATCCCTTCTGTCTCTCTGTCTCTCTCTGTCTTTCTGGTGAGTGCACTTGCCCTATAGCAAAAATCTCTCAAAAAAGAAAAAAAAAAAAAAGAGGCACGTGGTGGATATTCATTTTCAGATGTCTCCTGATATCACCATGAATGACTGACATCCTAAGGGGACTAGCGTCTTCAGGAACTTCCTCTCCATAAAAGAATTCTTCTAAATCTGTCAGTAAACAACCTTTGCTCAAGTGAAATATGTGATACTTGTACCTAATATTTATTTATGTAAGTGGATGATCCTACCAAATGTGAAGCATTTTATATGTGGCTTCTTCTAGAGAAGACACCCCAGTAGCGAACCAAGTACTATTATTAGAGCCACCGTGAGACCCAACTTTGCAAGGCCTTGCAAATAGTGAGTTCAGTGGCCAGGTCACGGGCACCCTTGCCTCCAGACTACCATGCCTCTGGTGGCTTGTTTTCTCACTTTCTCACTCTCTTTCTCTCTGGTGAGCACATGTACCCTATAGCAAAATGAATAATAATAATAATAATAAAATTAAATAATTATTTTTAAAAAACCTCAAATACTTTCTTCCTTTTTAGAAAACCATTTCTTTAATTACCATTTTATTTAGTTGCAAGTATCTTAATCTCTTATCCTAATGTAGATGATCAGCTATTCACGTCTCATTAATTTATATGTAAAATCAATATTATGTGCACATAGAAACATTATATTTACCCCCCCCCCAACCTCTTAGCCTTCCCCATCTCCCTTCTGTGGCCTATTTTTCTGTACAGTACTTATATCTGTCTGACATACCATAAATGACTATGTGTTCATTATCTTTCTAAGTTTCTTAGAAGGAGGAATTCGTCTCCTCTTAAGAACATTTCCAAATAAACCTGAGCAGAGAAAGTATAATGAACCCCCACAACCCGTCTTCCTGACTCTGCAATTGTGAATGCTTTGCTGATTGCATTTCACCAGTTTCCCCAGTTACCTCCCCCCAACTTTGGAATATTAAAAGCAAGCTCCAGATATCATGTTGTTTTGTCCACAAATAATTCAGTATGTATTTTCATCTCATATGGATATTTTTCTTTTCTTTTTTTTTTTTTTTAGGGGTTTTTATAGGGCGCATGCGTTCGCCAGACAGAGAGAGAGACAGAGAGACAGAAAGCGAGAAATCACCCCCCAGGGGGGATGGTCACACCGCAATCCCTTCTCCTCTAGGGATCTTGGGCACACACACACACACACACACACACGTGCCCAGTGTGAGTTTTAAGCCACCGGATCCAGGACATGAACCGCGGTCGACTACGTGAGAGTCCAGCGACATAGCCATTACACTAACTGCTGGTCCTTGGATATTTTTCTTTATCTCCACCACACAATTAATACAGCTAATAAAAATAATAGCAGTTCTTTTTTAGTTTTGCTATAGAGCATGTATGCTTGCTGGAGAAAGAGAGAACAAAATGATCCCCCAGAGGGCATGGTCACACCGCAATCCCTTCTCCTCTATTTTTCTCCTGGGACTTTGGTCACACATACACATGCACCTGGTGTAATTATCAACTGCCAGATCTGGGACTAGCAGCACAGAAGGTCATGTGGGATCCAACCACCTTAACCTCCATGCCACCTGCTGGCCCCAATAATAGTAGTTCTTTAAGATCAACATATTCATAGTCAAATTTCTCTAATAGAGTAGATTTTCTTGTCTATTTTATTCATTACCAAGTTATTTATTCATTTATTTATTTCCATTTGTTATTATTATTTTCTAATTTGACCAGAGAGAGACAGAGAGAGAGCAAGGGAAAGTGAGAAACCAAGCTGCCAGATCCAGACTCAAACCATGGTTGGCCATGTGGAAGTCCAGTGCCTTAACCACCATGCCACCTTCTAAACATTGATTTTGGGAAGATGGCTCCATAGAAAACATAAGTGGTGACTGTGATCCTGACATGATGTACTAGGGCAAATCGCAGGTAAGGGCCATGTGTCCTGTGGAAGTAACACCTCTATCTTTCAGTGAGCAGATCCCCTCAGCGTTCTCCCTTGGGACAGGCGATCTTTGAAGCTGAGCCTTCATCCATCAGGTGGTGGCTCACTTAGGCCAAGTGACAGTGTAGAGATAATGCACTGCTCTGTGAGGCGGGACCCACATGGGTAGGTCCCAGGTTTTAGTCCCGAGGCTCCCTGCACATGATGGGTGCACATGCAGTGGATCATGAGGTGAGGACTTCATTGGACCTACCTAAACTTTTTTTCCTCTCTCTCAGAATAAATAAACTTGTTTAAAAATGGAGAATCATTATAATACCACACAGGATCATCATGGGCATGGAGTAATAGTGAATCGAGTGTTGTTACACAGTGCTTGGCCTTTACCTGCCATTTACTAGACAGTTGTGGCCTCTCCCTGTTGCCAACCCCAGGGCTGATTGGGAGCAGGGGCTACCAAGTGGAAGCTGGCTTCAGCACTGTCACCTCCCCGGGCCTGCCTGCCCCTCCATGCAGACTGACTCCTCTCTCTTTCTCTCTAGGCTGGCCTGCTGGGGCTCCTGCTTTCATTGTGGCCTTGTACAATGGATAAACATGTGGTTGTTCTACTAATGTGGTGTGGCCATACTTCTGGTTACTGCCCCTCTGAGGGGTAGTTTAAAGAGCTTGTACTGTTATTAAGGAGATTTAAAGAAATACTTCATTAAAAAAAAATTGAGTCAGACACCCTTCTTCTTTTTTGTTTTCTTTTTCTTTTTCTTTTGCAAGTTTCTGGAGGGCATGTGTTCCTCAGAGGGACAGAGAGAGAGGAAGAGAGCACCCTGTCAATGGGGGCACTGTCATGCCGTAATTCCTTCTCCTCCATTTATCCATCCCACTGGGATTTTAGCATATACACCTCTGGTGTACTTTTCAAGTCTCAGGAACCAGAATTCAAACCGAACATAAGCCACGTGGGATCTAGCTCCCTTAGCCACCAGGCCATGGAGTTGGCCCTCAGAGAAATACTTGTAGTTCTACCTTCTCTTTTGAGTATACAGTAGGGAATATTAGTGCCTTGGAAATCAGATGGTGTGATATCCCGTACATTTAGAGGATTGTATCTCCTCTCCAAAATTAGAGGTCTGTTCCTAAGAACCCCTGGATAAAGGACTGAATTATACTTTAGACTCATATCTAAGTGAGATGTTTGTTAGGTACATTGAGTACCTTAATAAATGCTGTGGTCCAGACCCGCAGATGGTGTAATGCTTACGTCTTCGGACTCCCAGGTAGTTGAACGTGGTTTGAGTCTCAGACCTGGAGGCTTAAAAATCACGGGCACATGTGTGTGCATGCCCAACATCCTGAGAGGAGAGTGGAGGAGAAAGGGTTGCAGCTTGGCCATCCTTCCAGGAGGTGATTTCTTGCTTTCTGTCTCTCTGTTCTCTTTCTGTTTCTCCAGCAAGTGCATACATCCTATAGCAAAAAACTCTCTAAATAAATAGATAAGTAAACGTTGGGGTCTAAACTGGTCCTGTCAGTAGCATCCTGGCAAATCACTTCTAAGTTTAGACACAAGGTTTCTTCATTTTTCGCTCTATCATTCTTCCAGTACATGAAAATGCCTTCTCTTTTTCTTTTTGTATTTTAATTTGCCAGAGGGCATGTGCATATATCAGAGAAAGACGGGGTGGGGGGTTAGAAAGCACCCCCATGGAGAATAGTCATTTTTCAACCCCTTGGCCCCCTTTCACTATCTTGGCCTCTCTTCAGGTTTGGGGCACACATGCCTGGTGCCAAGCTGCTGGGTCCGGGACTTGAACCACCTGGTGGGCCATATGGGTTCCAGCTCCCTTAACCACCAGGCTATGAGCTGGCCCCCAAATGCCTTTTCACTTTCTGATTTGAAGTAGTTGCTCTGTATTTCTAAGACTGCACTTGGTATGAGGCAGATTAACTGGCATTTGAGATGTATAAATCTTTGGATAACCTATAACCTGGGCAGGGCTTAAGCCCACTTCACATCACAGAGGGTTTCAAAGATTAGAGCAACTCCGACAACTTTGGACCAGAGTGTACAACACAACAGCACAGAGCTCTTTCTGCATTACATGGCCAGACGCCTCCCCTCAGACAGTCCAGAGTCCTTGATGTCCTCTCCCTGGATGTCTGCCACCTCTCCCAAAGCTGGCATCTGCTTTCTTTCTTTCTCCTCGATTGCTGCCTCTTCGTCTTTCTGAATCTCCCCACTACAAGTTGTATAATCTTCACTTACTTAAATTCTTAAACAAGAAAAAAATACATGTGTTTTTTTCTATGTATACATAGGCTAGAAGTTCCTGAGAAGAATCAGACTGAGGAGGGATGACGGTGCAGAGAGTCTGCTGTAATGAATAGGATGGAGTCAGGGGACTGGACGGGGCAGGCATCTGGACCTGGGTAGGGCTGTGAGGAGGGGAGGGCCAGTTCTGACCTTCCGCCTCCTGATCCCCAGTGCTCCTGCCTTGCTGTTCCTGTTGGACCAAGGTGTAGTAGATGCTGTCTGGGTTGATTTGGTGGTGGCCGCAGAGCTGACGAGGACTAACATTGATCAGACACCTCCTAGCCTGATGCACCAGAGGCTCTGCATGTATGTACTGAGTCCATGCTCACAAGCCGTTTGGTACAGAGTCATTCCCATTTTGTAGATGAGGACACGGAGGCATAATCAGTTAGCTCGCTTGTCACAAGACACCCATCAAACTGGTCCTGATGTCATGTTCTTGGCATACTTGGTGCATGAGTTAGGATTGGGTTTGGTTGCATGTGAGGAACACAGAAAACAGTGGCTTAAAAGAGAGAGAGATTAACTCTTTTCACACAGATGTGGGTAACTCCAGAGCTAATGCAGGTAGGGACCATGCTGCTCTGTCCTGTTTCCCTGAGAGATGACATTTTTTTTGGGGGGGAGAGGTTTTTGCTATAGGGCGCGTGCGCTCGCCAGACAGACAGAGAGAGACAGAGAGACAGAAAGCAGGAAATCACCCCCCAGGGGGGATGGCCACGCTGCAGTCCCTTCTCCTCTATTCTCCTCTTGGGATCTTGGGCACGCACGCACACGCGCCCAGCGTAAGTTTAAGGTGCCAGGTCCAGGACTCGAACCGCGGTCGACTATGTGGGAGTCCAGCAACATAGTCATTACACTAACTGCTGGTCCCGAGAGATGACATCTTTATCATTAGCAGCCATATATATCTAGTTAAAATGGAGGGGTGAGATCAGCAAATGAAGTAGCAGTTACATCAGTAGACTCTCACATGGCTAACTGCGGTTCAAGTCCTGGACTCGGTGGCTTGAAAATCATGCCAGGCATGAGTGCATGCCCAAGATCTCAGGAAGAGAATGAAGAGAAGGGATTGATTGCAGTGTGGCCATTCCCCACCCACTTGGGGTTGATTTCTCACTTTCCCTCTTGCTGCCTTTCTCTCTCTCTCCGAAACTGCACACACTCTAAGACAAAAATATCTTTTTTTTTTTTTTAAATGGAGGGTTATATCATTGTACTAGGAAAAGGACTAGTTGGAAAACTCACTAGGTAAGAGAAAGGGAAGGTGCCTTAATCTTCTGCTCTCTGTTCCAGGGCATGACTAACAGAATCAGAAGACCAGCACTTCCCTTACTTATTGGAAGATAACAATTGCCAACGTGGTATTGATTTACTCGACAAATGTTTTAAGCTTCTCTCTGCACTGGGCACTGTTCTAATAGTTTTGAAAACACAGTGGTGGTGTTGGGACCAGCAGATGGCATAGTGGTTACATTGCTGGACTCTCACATGGCTGACTGCAATTCAAGTCCTGGACCTGGCAGCTTGAAACTCACACCAGGCACACGTGTGTCCTCCCAAGATCCTGGGAGGACAATGGAAGAGAATGGATTGCAGCATGGCCATTCCCCCGGGGGAGGGTGATTTCTCACTTTCTGTCTCTCTGTCTGTCTTTCCGGTGAGCACACGTGCTCTATACCAAATCCTTCTCAAGAAAAGAAAACAAAATGGTAGATACCACGAGGTCTCTGCTTTTGTGGAGCAATGGGACAGACAGTAAACAGTGTCTCCTGTGCTAGCTGGGGACAAACACACACATCGAAATGAGGGAGGGTAAGAAGGATATGGCTTGCAAGATGCAGGGGCCCCTGTTTTATATAGCATAGGCAGGAAGACTTCTTTGATGAGGAGACACTTGAGCAGGGAACTGGAATATATGACCCAGTAAAACTCCACTATCTGGGGAAGAATGTTTCAGGCAGAGGTCATGAGAACATCTGAGGCTGACGCTGCTCTGGAGTACATGGGACCCACAGAGGCCAGTGAGCCTGTGCAGGCCGAGTACAAGCAGGGCACAGGAAATGAGATCAGAGAGAGCAAGCAGAGCAGGAGCCAGGCCGGGGAGTGTCTCATGGCTGCCCTGTGAACTTGCATCTGACTTGTGAGATGGGACAGCATTAGAAGAGATTGGTCAAGTTGACAATGTCAATGGGATCACTCTGGCTACTGCATAGACAAGAGAAGACGCGAGGTCTAAATGCGGAGACCAGTTCAGAACCTACTGCAACTTTTCCGGCAGTGATGACAGTGGACTGGACCAAGTGGGAACAGTGAAGACTGAGAAGGTGTGAGATTCTGGATGTTTCAGAGGTAGTGCCTATAGGGTTTGCCTAAGGATTGGGCTTGAGGCTTGAGAGCTGGGTGTGACCAAAGAGGCCCGAAAGGCTTTCTAAGGGGACTTTTATCTCTTCATTAAGTTCCATCCTCAATCTTTCCTTTGAGTTAAGCTTTGAGAAGAGGCTTCCACATGACAATGTAACCATGAGGCCAGCCTGGTGGTTAAGGTGACCCTACCCCACATGGCTGACTGCACAGTTCCAGTCCCATAACCATGGCTTGAGAAACATACCCAGTGTGTGTGCCCACCCAAAATCCTGAAAGGAGAAAGGGAGGAGAAGGGATTGTGATGTGACCATGCCCAATGGGGATGCTTTCTCATTTTCTCTCTGTCTCTCTGTCTCTCTGCCCCTCTCCAGCTTTCCCTCTTGATGAACGTAGACACCTTCTGGCAAGTTAAAAATAAACGTATCAGATCTGTGTTCTAGATATATCAGATCAATGTTGGCTCAGTAATTACTCTAATAGTCTAGGCAGGAGACAAGAGTCTAAAAGGATGGGAAGGGAGTGAATATGGATTGAGGTCCATTTAAAAGGTTGCTACTAACTGACGAGACAAGGCAGGAAAGGGAAGGAAAGTGGCTTGCTGTGACCACTGAATTGTGATGCTCTTAACTAAGACTTGAAAAAGGGGGAAAAGCACTTCAGGAAATTAGAGGTGGGTGTGAAAATAAAGATTATAAATCTAGTCCTCAGTAGGTGACTACACAAAAGTTGAATAGATAAATCCAGAAGGCATCTAAATAAGAGTAGAAAACTCAGACAGCTCTACTCTAGATTTTCATTGACTTATTTTGAAACACAATCAGGCTTCATTATTTGAGCCAGAAGATTTAAATTTAAATAAAAGAGAAAGGTCATTTGATTCTTTTCTTGTGGGCATAGTAACTAAACTAAGCTACCAGATCCATCTCTTTGCAATATGAAGAAGCCCTTTGGACATCTGTCTTAAACTGGACTTGAAAATCACAGAGCAATTATTATACTATTTAAAACAATGCAGTATGGTTTAACTAAAAATTTTCCCAATCAGAGTGCTAAACTCAGAATATTAGAATAGCAAATATTTATGCCTAAAGTCAGACTTGTGTTCATGGATATGTACATATCAGCTGTGCTTGCTATTGAAAATATTTAGATTTATTAAGATATTTAGTGAAACAATAAAATGGGGGAGGCATAGAAAGCAACAATAGATACCAGACACAGTGTGGGAGGAGGGGGGGAGATGGCAGAGGGTGAGATAGGGAATCAAGGATGGGAAAAAAGGCAAAATATACAGGAAACAAGAAATGGAAAATGATTTGTTGACCATAACACATATGTTGATGTGCTTGATTGAGCCAATATACAGTGTATTCTCAATGGAAAAATCTCATTTTGTATGCTATAATGATGTACAGTGAATGAATGTAAATAAAGAAAGAAAAGAATGTAAAAAAAAAATTAAAAGTATACAAAGTAACAAACAAACAAACAAACAAAAAAGAATAGCAAATACATCCTTCTCAAGCATGTTTTTCCCTTTCTTTTTTTTTTTGGAGAGGTTTTTCACTGTAGGGTGCGTGCGCTCGCCAGACAGACAGAGAGAGACATAGAGACAGAAAGCGAGAAATCACCCCCCAGGGGGGATGGTCATGCCGCAATCCCTTCTCCTCCATTCTCCTCTCGGGATCTTGGGCACGCACGCACACGTGCCCGGCGTGAGTTTTAAGCCACCGGGTCCGGGACACGAACTGCGGTCGACTACGTGGGAGTCCAGCGACATAGCCATTACGCTAACTGCTGGTTCCCTTGTTTTTCCCTTTCTAAGGCAGTAAACAAAAATTAAGGTTTTTCACCAGAACCTACACACCGGATTTGAACGTCGGACCTTTGAATTTCACTTTACAGTAGAGATAGAGAAAGCTGGGCCAAAGCTTAAGCCAATGAATTGAGTAAAGGCCAACAACATGCTGTTAACCAGGCTCTCTGCTGGGAACAGAGGGATGAACATGGCATGTTCCATGTGCTCCAGGAGATTTACAACCTACCGCTAGGTCTAAGAAGTCCCCGTACATGAAGAGACATGTTTATAGACTTGGACCAGGGTTCATATCCTGTCTGGAAATGCTAACCATCACTCAAATGGTTTGAAACACTTAAAAGACTTCATAACACTACAATTTATCTGATAGTTGCTTCTATTCCAGAATAAACACAATTCCTGTTGCATTTGCAAATTTATGATAAACCAGTGAAAAGCAAGCAATGAACATACATATTTATGGAATATCACCTCTACTACACACCCATAAAACTTTTAAACCAATAGATTTCCCATTCCATTGGAACAAAACCACTTATCTAACAAAACCCTTAGGAGGTACTAACTCACGGAACCTTGGGATTTCTTAGGCAGGGCTTCTTTGCTTTGCTTTTCTTCCTTTTTTCTCCTCCTTTCCCTCTTTCTATTCCTTATTTAAATCTTTAGCTACCACTCAGAATTTTATTTTATTTTTTTCAATTAACTTGTGAAAAGAAAATTTGGGGCTTCTTTCTTTCTTTCTTTTTCTTTTTTTTGTGAGAGATGTTTGCTATAGGGCACATGCCCTTGTCAGAGAGACAGAAAGCAGGAAATCACTCCCCCCAGGGGCGGTGGGCGGGGGATGGCCATGGCATAAACTCTTCTCTTCCATTCTCTAGGGATTTTGGGCACACACGCATATGTGCCCAGCATGATTTTCAAGCTTTCAGGTCTGGGACTTGAACTGTGGTCGACCACATGGGAATTCAGCAATGTAACCATTACACCATCTGCTGGTTGCAGGGCTTAGATTTCTTAGAGCGAGTTTAAACCAGTGAAAGGAAAAATTAACTTTGTTTAAACACTTGCTCTCAAGGAGCCTGTCAGTAGGAGAAAGCAGATAATTAAATAGTTATCAAATATATCATTCCAAAAGCACCACATGAAAAGCATAGCAGTAACACGACTGGACCCACATGGGAAGGTCCCACGTTTGGGCCCCAAGACCTCCCTGTACACACATGAGGTGCACACACACGCCTGTGGTCTGAGCTGGCTGAGGTTGGGATGAACTGGGGCACAAAAACCCTTCGGGGAAAGTGTGTATCTCTCTTTCTCTCAGAAGAAATAAATAAACTTATGAAGACTGCTAGACTAGAGAGAATGAGGAGGTGAAGGGGCTAAGAAAGGAGGGGTACTCAGCTTTGAAGGCGTAGGAGAGAGGCAAGCTTATCCATCACGGCTTCACAGAGGTCCTCACTCACAGCCACACGCTGCTCTGTCCACCTCATTTAGAGATGCCGAAGGAGGGCAACGGTAGGGAAAAAATGGAGATGGGCAAGCAGGAAGGGCAAAGCAAATAACAGCGGCCACTCTACTCCCTAAGCCCGTAAATCCCTTCCCTTGAGCTGCATTGTCTTGGTGGACTTCCATTTCTGAATGAACTCACTCTTCACCACCCCTTCTGCTACCATTCTTCCTCTTTGTAGCACCTCGGTAGCCTCCTAACAGCTCTATTTCTAGAACTCTTCCTTACAGTTCCTTCTCTGCACAGCGAGAAGAGTGATACTCGGGCATGAATCAGGTGTCACTCCATGGCCTCCAACCCTCTAGCAGCTTGGCATCTCACTTTCAAACCACAGCAAAGCTCTGATATTATAAAGGCCCAAACAACCCAGACCCAACTGACTTCTCTGACATCACCCCTGCTTACTACTTTCTCCCTGGGAGCAACTGGACCTACATGGGAAAGCCCCAGCCTCACACCCACCGGTTGCCTTTCTTTTTCTCAAACTCATGGAGCTGTTTCTCTCTAAGGACTTACTCTTTTCGCCTGCCTAGAATGTTCTTCCTTGAGAACACTCACTAGGACTGACGCCTTGGCTCAGATGTTACCTCCTCAGGCAGGCCTTTCTGGCCACCCAGGCAAATACAGCGCTCTCACCCCCATCCTGTTTCCCAGTTCATTTATTTTAAAGCACTAGTTTCATAGTTTCCCCCTTCACTACAGCTATGATCTGTTTTGTATAACATTATATCTCCAGAACTTAGAAAAGTATATTTGTTGAATAAACTGATTTTATTTTATTTTTTCTTATAATTCTTCTTTTATACAGAATTATAGAGCACATGTGCATGCATGAGAGAAAGAAATATGAGGACCTTCTGCAGGGGCTGGTAACCCTTGACCCCTTTCCTCCAGTCCTCCAATGGGGTGGATCTAGGGCATTCATTTCAGGCTAACCGGGCCAGGGATTTGAACCACAGTTGTATGTGGTTCACACTGCACCAGAGAGCTGGTCCAATAAACTAATTCCAATCCGAATTCCCAGGTGTAATGAATATTGGGTATCTCCTACAGTAAAACTAACAAAAAATGTTACATAGACTTTTGCCCCCAGGAAATTTAAGGGCCTTCTAACACCTAGATGGCTTTTTCCAGTTATTTTCATGTGGGTTTACTGTCCCAGCTGTCTAAATTAAGTGTGCTACCCAGTAAACATAAGAGAGTCACTATTTATCAAGGACTCATTATGTACTAAGTGCTATCCATATATTACGCATTTAAACTTCGTAACATCTTTATTATGTGGTTTTATAACCATTTGAGAAGTCATTTTCAAGTAACTTTCAAATGACAGATGTAGACTGCTTAATTCCATACTACTTCCACATTTCCACTCTGAGTCTACAGACCTTAGATAAACAAGCTTATCTTTTCCATGCATGCCATTTACTCCATAATTAATATCCCAGAAACAGCATTTACAAGTAAGCAAAGAAAGAGGAAACTATTAGACCAATTGCTACATATGTCATGCATATTGAAGTATCAAGAATTTCCTCATTAAAGCAGTATATAATTTCTGCACATGTGTCAGGTATGTTTTCTGCATTTATGAGTAATTCGAAACGAAGGAGATCTTTAGAATAGGTATTGCTAGCTATTAAGTTCTTTTGTTTGTTTTTGCTACATGCCCTGTTTATTCTGCAAACAAGGTTCAGAAATGTACAGACACAACTCGTGGGCTGAGCGACCCATGTTCAGTTGTTAGTTCACAGCTACACAAAAGCAGCAATGACAACTTACAGGCACGTGAGCCAGCCACTTTTTGTTTGCTGTGAATGCAGTGAAAATGGATCACAAATGGTCTGTTCCTCTAACTCACGGTCACATTCTTCTGCTCTAAACTTTAAAAACAAGTGAAGCCAGGAACCAGCAGTTAGCGTAATGGCTATGTCGCTGGACTCCCACGTAGTCGACCGCGGTTCGTGTCCCGGACCCGGTGGCTTAAAACTCACGCCGGGCGCGTGTGCGTGCGTGCCCAAGATCCCGAGAGGAGAATGGAGGAGAAGGGATTGCGGCGTGACCATCCCCCCTGGGGGGTGATTTCTCGCTTTCTGTCTCTATGTCTCTCTCTGTCTGTCTGGCGAGCGCACGCGCCCTACAGTGAAAATCTCTCCAAAAAAAAAAAAAACAAGTGAAGCCTTCACTTGGTCGGCCACCTCCTTGCCGCTCAGCACCTCAACAATCACAAGAACAAATTCAAAGCTGGTCCCAGGACCATGGCTGGTAAGGATTCTCAGAGTAGCTGGAGTGACTTCCATTCTTCATTTTGTCTTTAGTAAGAGGGTGTGTTATAACTTTGCTTCTGAAGCCTATGGAGCAGTAGGCCTTGCACAGATGTCGGCTATGAGGCCCTTCTGCTTTCTCTGCTCCTTCAGGATCTCTTTCACGGCAGCGGACTTGGATACACTCTGTGCACCCAGATTACCTCTTGGTAGAACCACCACGTCATATGGTCCCTCTTTTTTTGTATCTTCAAGACTGGCAGCAGAACAAATGACAACATGATGACTACACTGCACTGGGTCTTTTCCAGCCAGGCCAGCAAGGTGACCTTAATCCCAGCCCACCACATGATGTCTACAGGGATGATGGTGTTCATTTCCTCTGCTCCTTTAGCCAGGATGACCAAAGCTCTTTATGAAGCCATTTTTATGTGTTTTTTTTTTTTTTAAAGACCTACACCAGACTAAATGAGTATGCCCGTCAGCATCTTAAGTCTTTAGCTAGTACAGAAACACATTCTTTTCATCTCTATAAGAGCAACAAATACTTGTTAAATCTTATTTAGAAATTTCTTAAATTTTAGTGTTAGGTTAGACACCTGGGTACACAACAGACGAGAAAGGAAAACAAGTTCTCGTCCTTGTGTTCACCAGGGGCATTCTGGGTCGTGAAAGTCAGTGCTGTTAAGGAACTTACTACAACCCACTGTGCGGGACTTCAGAATATCTGCCTCCATTTGGGATAAGTTCTAAAAACAAGCAAAAATAGGAATGCTCCATCATAAGGACACTTTTTGGACTCTGGGTTTAAAGTTGCTCAAGGTGATGTTTCACTGTGATGGGCAGACCTGTGGGCCACTGGGGCTCTGAGCCATGAACCCTTCCTTTTTCTATAACTTTCTTTGCTCTGTTAGTTTCAAGGTCAGATCGCCTTAGGGACTGTGATCTTATGGCAAGCCTTAGAGTTAAATCTGAACAGTTCACTGCTAAAGGAGAAGGCGGAAATAACATTTATCTTATATAGCCAGTGAAGAAACATGGGGCAAAGCCAAGACCACCAAGATCTTCCTCCATAACTATGTCACGAAGCCTCCAAACATTTCCCAAAGCACTTTCCTGGACAGGGCCAGTGCTAACCACCACGCATGCGCCCATTTCCCATCCATTCCCTGACCGGCTTGTTACCCTGCAGCGCCCCTCCCTTGAAGTGCACATACGTGATGGGAAAGGCATAACGCAGTGCTGAGGAAGTGTTTCTTCTAGAAAATGAACTTTTAAAGCACTGTATCCTCTAAGGTCTTCCCTACCACCCACTCAGTAATCCCACATTTCTGATTGTGACCCTCGTGCTGCACCATTCATATGAGTTGTTTCAGATTTTAAAACAGGGGAGACAGGGGCCCACCTGCGGTATAGGGATTAAGGCACTGGACTTCCATATGGTCAACTGCAGTTCAAGTCCCAGACCTGACAGCTGAAAAATGACACCAGGCATGTGTGCATGCATGCCCCAAATCCTGAGAGGAGACTGGGAGAGAAGGGACTGTAGTCTGGCCATCCTTTTGGAGGGTGATTTCTCACTTTCCTTCTCTTTGCCTCTCTCCAGTGAGTACATGTGCCCCATGGCAAAAACCTTAGAAAAATAATAATAAGGCAGACAGTGAAATACTTAAACTAGGAGCTGTTTCAGAACAGCAATCATAACCTCCTTGGAGGCAGCTGCAATATTTTAGCACAACATGGATGCTTACGCTAATAACAGGTTCACACGGGTAAAAGGAACCAACACGGGACTGTATGTATTTATGCCTGAGATTACAGTTCTCCCTCTCCGCAGCATGTCTGCGAAGCAGAGATATCAGAGACTGAAGACTGTAATCACAAGCTTGCACTGAGGGCCTCGCTTCATCGCTGGGCCCCTCCACTGCCATGGGCTTTCCAGCCATAGGTTGAAGGCAGCCTTAAATCATGCCGGCTACGCTGGACTCCAGTTAATCTGCATCCCTGGAATGCCTAGGACTGACATCTCCTTTGCACATACTTGTTGCCAAAGATTCACAGAGTGAGTGTGTGCTCAGAAGACCTAGAACTCGAGGGCCTCTGATCACACGGAAGGTGGAACGAGGAAGGGGGGTCAGGAAAAGAAAAGTTCTGCACCTTGCTTCTTCCTTGGCCAATCACCAGCCAGGCAGGCTGCAGGAAGGGGACTTGGCTCTGGCTTCAGTAGTAGAGTTGGGAGTGGAAGGAAGAACTGAATAGCGCCCCAAAGAAATAAAGACCGGGAGGGTATGAGGGCTCATGTACTATGTCATGAGCCAGCATGTGCCAAGGACTAGGGACTGGGGTGACAGAACTAAATGTCAAAACAATTAGAAATAGTCAAGCATTGACAAAGCTCCCACTGAGTTGGCCAGAAACTGAGGAGATAAAGGAATCGTTTTTTTTTTTTTGAGAGGTTTTTGCTATAGGGCGCGTGCGCTCGCCAGACAGACAGAGAGAGACAGAGAGACAGAAAGCAAGAAATCACCCCCCAGGGGGGATGGCCATGCCGCAATCCCTTCTCCTCCATTCTCCTCTCGGGATCTTGGGCATGCATGCACACGCGCCCGGCGTGAGTTTTAAGCCACCGGGTCTGGGACGCGAACCGCAGTCGACTACATGGGAGTCCAGCGACATAGCCATTATGCTAACTGCTGGTCCCGAGATAAGGGAATCTTGTACAGGGAAGAAAACTGGAGGACAGACAGCAGGCTCCAAACTAGGCGCAGGGGAAAGAAAGGTCTGGGGCCGGCAAGTGGTGGGAAGGTAAAGGTGGTTGGATCCCACGTGGCTGACTATGTGGTTGGAGTCCCAGACCTGGTGGCTTGAAAATCATGCCGGGAGTATGTGCGTGCCTGCCCAAAACCTGAGAGGAGAATGAAGGAGAAGGGATTGAGATGTGGCTATCCCCTTCCTCAAGGTGGAAGGGTGTTTTTCACTTTCCCTCTCTTTCTCTCTCTCCAGCTAGTACACATTCCCTATAGTAAAACTAAAAAAAGCAAAAACAAAGAAACAAAAGCAAAAACTTGGTCTAGGAGTCAGAATGTAGAGGGTGGTCAGAAAAGCAGACTTGACCGGCAGTGTACTCTCCAAGCAGGGAGGAGGGTGGAGCAATACTGGAGGAGAACACAGCTCTGACTGTACAACCGAAAGGCTTGCCAGGGCGAGGGAAGAGGGCTGGACCTCAATGAAACCCCCTCCATTTGATTGTCAGAAAAGCCCTACTCAGTCAGAGATGCTCAGCCCCTTGGGATAGGGAGGAGAAGAGTATTTATGTTAAATTAATTGTAGAAAACAGAAGGAAGGAAGCCTGGAGCTAATGCCTTCATTACCCTCGGGAAGGTATTTATGTGCATTAAGGAGTCACACATCTCTACAGACAGCTGCCAAAAGGAATTACCCAGCTGCAAGAACTGCTCAACTTCACTCTCACAGTTCTGTGCTGGTTAATTTCACACAACAGGATTCACTGATACACTTTGGTCATGTCAGTGAATGTTCAAAGCTCTCTTTAAAACATATCAGATTATAGGGACCAGCAGTTGGCATAATGGCTATGTTGCTGGACTCCCATGTAGTCAAAGGTGATTCTAGTCCCAGACCCGGTAGCTTAAATTCACGCCGGGTGGGTGTGCATGTGTGCCCAAGATCCCGAGAGGAGAGTGGAGGAGAAGGGATTGTGGCATGGCCATCCCTCCTGGGGGGTGATTTCTTGCTTTCTGTCTCTCTCTATCTTTCTGGCAAGTGCCCGTGCCCTATAGCAAAAGCCTCTCCAAAGAATGAATGAATAAATGAATTAATTAGTTAACACAACAGATCATAAATGTCTTACAATACTTTTATTTACTACACTGTTATTTTATTCTTTGTCAGGGTCAACTCAACATCCCAGATCTAAGGAAAGGAGGAAAGAAATTTAGTTACATTGTTAACCATGTAGTCAAATCCTGCCTACAATCACAGAGTGACACTTTTTTTTTTTAAGAGACAAGGTCTTGCTATGTTGCCAAGGCTGGTCTCAAACTCCTGATCCTTCTGTTTCAGCCTCCCAAGTACCTGGGATTACTGGGCCTGGCTACATTAGTGCTCATTTAGTCAATGGCTACTTGTTGAGCACAGATACAAATGCCCTTCACTGATGCGAAGATGCACATTTTTCACCACCTGTGGATGCATCTTATAGTAGCTGGTCTCGGTTTTATGGAAAGCATTTCTTTCTTCGTTCATAGTACAGTTATAAATGGTATATTTCAAAAGTGTCTTAGATCGGATGAAATAAGAACTCATCAATATTATTAAGACTCGGTTCAAATGCTGCCTCCCCTGAGAGACTCCCTCAGAGCAGTCACAGGTCACCCATTCAACACTAGGATTCTGCCACCTCACTGGTCACATTTCCAGAGACCATCTCTACTGGGTTGGGCAGACTATTCTAGGCATAGTAGATTTTCAATGGCTCTGGAATGAACAAAAGTTACCATTCATTAAGCACTGATCCAACTGATCATCAATTACACATCAGACCCTGAACTAAACAGTTTTCAGAGGAAAAATCTCATTTATCCTTGGCAATTAAGAGGTCATTCTTATCACTAACCTTAAAGACGAGGGGACTTGCAGCAGGTAAGTGAAGAAGCAAGGGCCTAACCTCAGCCTGGCTTGACTTCAAAGCTCATATGAACGTGGGTCCCATTCGAGGCCCTAGAATGGTGCTTTGCTTGATTCTGACTGGTACAAAGATAGAAGGCAAGACGAAACTACGGAGAAATAGAACTGTTCCCCTACTGTTGAAAGGTAACACTTACTAATGGGGGATCATCAGATTCGTCTGCACTTCTAAGTGCATCATTTAAAGCTCCTACACCAGGATAGAGAGGGTGGTACCTGCGTCTCTCTCCAGTAAGAGGAGAAAATGCTCCAGGGAAGAGGCAGATATTTCAACCTTGTATGGAAGGCTCTTGCTACTGATGAGAGTGGACATCCCACTGAGTTTTGTGAATCATCTTGAATGGTGGGGACATAGATGTGCAAGGAGAAGAGGAGGTACAAGGGCCCCAGGTGCTAAGCTCCGGGGTCCCGACTTCATTTCATATGTAGTCATTAATGCTGTCTTAATGCGGGCTTTACTCCAGCCCCTCTGAGCTTCTCTTCACATTCGGCATCTACTTCATGGCAGAATGTTGAAAGGTTGCACTGCTTTTTCTGTGTCACCTGATGGTCATGTCAAACAGAGAGTTCTACGCCAGTGTAAAGATGCAGAAGAGTGACTGAGAAGCGGAATGGCAAAGGAGTCTGTCCAGGTCAACTCCAACTAGACCTGAAGAAATCTGTCATTACAGGTCTTCACAGAATTACTGAAGAGTATTCCAAGCAGAATATTTCATCTAGAATAGAGTTAGCAAACTATAGCTGCAGGCCCAAACCAGCCAGCAGCATGTCCTATATGATTGGTGAGCAAAGACTGGCTTATATATTTTTAAAGGGCTACAATCAAATTCTCCCAACATCAAAGAATATATGACAGAGACATATAGAGACCACAAAGCCCCAAATACTTTATGGCTGTTTCTAGGTCAAGGTTTACCACCTCCAAACCTAGAACTATTCACAGCCTTCCTCCTCCTCTATTCAGTTACAGGCCACTTAAGCTGGAGCTCAATGGGCTAGACACATGAGAACCAATAGATTTAC
The DNA here is from genome assembly GCF_000334495.1 of Tupaia belangeri chinensis. Lineage (NCBI taxonomy): Eukaryota > Metazoa > Chordata > Mammalia > Scandentia > Tupaiidae > Tupaia > Tupaia belangeri. The sequence continues at coordinate 6,178,683 of NW_006159444.1, forward strand.
CACTTCAAAAGTTAAAGCTAATTGGGACCAGCAGTTAGCATAATGGCTATGTCACCGGACTCCCATGTACTCGACTGCGGTTTGCATCCCAGACCCGGTGGCTTAAAACTCACGCCGGGCGCGTGTGCGTGCGCGCCCAAGATCCCAAGAGAATGGAGGAGAAGGGATTGCATCATGGCCATCCCCCATGGGGGGTGATTTCTCACTTTCTGTCTCTCTGTCTCTCTGTCTGGTGAGATAAATAAATAAATAAATAAATAAGTTAAAGCTAAATTAACGGTATGGTGATTTATGGGTGTAACAATTATCCTTCTGAGAATCCTAAAATTTTAAGTAATACTAGATTCTCTCTCATTTTAACTTTGTCTTCAACATTGTTAAGACAATCTCCTTCTTCCATGTAAAAGGGCTTGTGAGCTTTGGGCCAAATGCTGTAATGGTCTGACCTCCTAACACTGGTAGTAAGAGGCTTCTGTAGACGCTGCACATCCTGGTTATTAGAGCTTACCAAAACAACCTTCTTAATTAAAGACCCGGTGAAAACTCCAACTGTCTTCCCACCAGGTTATTACGAGTGGGTGTAGTTGGAATTTTTTTTTTTTTTTTAATTTAACCTGACATTAACACTTTTTACGTTGCCTGTCCTCTAGACTATATGAAGAGAGGGGAGACAATAAGGGTTATGGATTTACGGATCCATGGATCTAGCAAGCTTTGACTTTCCATCAGGCAGTAACTCAATATTTACCAAAGGGAGACATTGAGGTTTGGGAATTTGTACTTGGCTTGTATCTTATTTGAAACTAATTTTCTGGTAAGCTTTGGTATACAGACTGAAAAGATACCCAGACTCAAACATGAAAACTATTTTCGATAGAGTCAACAACTCATTACCGGAAGGGGAGCCCCCCGCCCCAGGGTTACTTGAAGCTGTCCTGCAGTATCTTCAGACTCACTGGCCCAGGCGCTCTGACTGGAGCCCTGTCACTAGGATAATTTGCCATATACGCCTCTCTTCTTTGCTAAAACATCTGCTGCTTTTCATCAGCATGGGAGATATAATGCTAGAGATGCGGTTGGCTCTTAATTACTTGAAAGCTGGCTTTTCACTTCGTAAGCTTTACTTGGCACAAACACCCAGGGCTCCGGATGGCCAAATGAACTGGGGGCAGCTTTTCATTTTATCAAGCAAGATTGATGCAGGCCTGTGATGAAACATTCATCTCTCAGATGCCCGCCACACACAGCCCAGGGTTGCTTTGTGAGTCTTTGTCTAAAAGGACTTCCACTCCCATCCCTGCCTGAAGATACCAACATTTTGTAGAAACCACATCTTTCCCAGTCAAGGGACAAATGAGTTTTCCCCCTCTTTAAATAGCAAAACATTTAATAAAAATGTATCTCCATGCAACCTTCGTTTCATTTCTTTTCTTTTCTCTTTTTTGGAGAGGTTTTTGCTATAGGGCGCATATGCTTGCCAGAAAGACCAAGAGAGACAGAGAGACAGAAAGCGAGAAATCACCCCCCAGGGGGGATGGCCACACCACAATCCCTTCTCCTCCATTCTCGTCTTGGGATCTTGGGCACGCACGCACATGCACCCAGCATGAGTTTAAGCCACCGGGTCCCAAACTTGAACTGCAGTCGACTGCATGGGAGGCCAGCAACATAGCCATTACGCCAACTGCTGGCCCCCATTCCTTTTCCTTCCTTCCTTCCTTTCTTTCTTTCTTTTTCTTTTTTTTTTTAGAGAGCTTTTTGCTACAGAGCATGTGTACTTGCTGGAGAGACAGAAAAAGACAGAGAGATGGAAAGTGAGACATCACCCTTGGTGGGGGTATGGCTACAATGCGACCTCTTCTCTTCCATTCTCCTTTTGACATCTTAGGCACACACGTACACATGCCCGGCATGAGTTTTAAGCTACCAGGTCCAGGACTCGAACCCTGGGCGACTACATGAGAGTCCAGTGACATAACCATTATGCCACCTACTGATTTTCAACCATCATTTCTAGGCAGTACAGCTCAGCAAAGGAGAAGTGAGGCCGAGTGAAATCACAGTTCTGCCACGTGACAGTTGCCTATAATCTCCAGCAGAATCGCCTTCTCCTGGGACTCAGTTTACAAGGATCATCTTCAAAGCACACCATTGTGTCAAATACTTAGTATGGTTTATTTCACTTAATCCCCAGCAGAATTCTGGAGGGAAGGGCCACTCTTTCTTAAGTAGCAATGAAGAAAGGTGAGAAAATCCAGGGAGAGTGATTCACGGTGATTGTTACTCTTCCTAATTATAACATACATTATTTCTACTTAATTTCCTTAGAGGAAGCCAGGACTCAGAGCTAATGAGATGCAGAGGCAGTACTCAGGTGGGCTAACTCCAGAGCCCTTGTTCTTAATTCACACTCTCTAAATCTTTAATATACAGGAGATAGACGAGATCATCCGAGAGCCATGAATTTTAATAGTCCATGGATCTACTCAGCCCCATAAGAGGATTAAAAGATGACAATTGAGAGGGACCACAGGTGGTGTAGAGGCTAAGGCTCTGGACTCTCACCTGGTCAACTGTGGTTTCAGTCCTGGACCAGCAGCTTGAAACTCACCCCAGGCATGGGTGTGTGTGTATACAAGTCCAAAATCCTGAGAGAATGGAGGAGAAGGGATTGCGGTGTGGCCCTGGGGGGTGATTCCTTGCTTTTTGTCTGTCTCTCTAGCGAGCACGCCCTATAGCAGAAATTTCTAAAAAAAAAAAAAAAAGATAATCATAAGATCAACTACCAGCAAGGAAAGGGGGGCAGTGGAGAAGAAACCTGCAAAAAGTGGATTGCAGTCATTACGTGTCAGAGTATAGATTTCAGAATTGCTCTTAGTTTACTACGGACTCAAAAGATTGAGTGCTTCTCAAGCATTTCCCACATTTACATGTCAGACTACAAACCACTAACGCTGAATTCAATCACTGAAAACAAATCCTGTCCTCAGAAGAGGGGAAGCAAAATAGTAAAAGTTATTCTTGATTTTGAAGTTACTGGTTTGTAACTTCATTTAACCTCTTTGGACTACAGTGGGACTCTCCCCCCGCTCCCCCCCCACACACACACACATTTAAGCCTGTACTTGGTAACAGTCACCCACAGGAAGACAGTGAAGGAAGTTGGTACCTATGGGGAAGATGGGGGTGAGCAGAAAACTATTACCAAGGAAAAGCAGAATTAGGCATGAATCTGACCGAGACAGCTGTTTAATTCTCACTGTGCTTTGCCCTTTACAAGTTGCTGTGCGAGGCAACAGGAAGGTCATGTAGTAATCACGCTTAATGACTACTTGAGGATGAAGCCAGGAGGTCGGAGCGCTGGGCCAGAAGGTGGTGGGGAGAGAGGATAATTTAAGATGCTGGTAGCTTAGACATGGGGCCTTAAACAGGACAGAAGTCAAGGACTTATGAAGCCAGACTCAAAGACTCATCACTCTTTGTAGATGTCGTGAACATTGCAGAACAAATCAACACCATTGGGGAGGGACTAAAGTTTTAGAAAGATGTGGGTCAAACACATCACTTTTTTAAAAGAATTATTTTATTTAATAAATAATTATTTTAATATTTCCAGACACACACACACACACACACACACACACACACACACAGAGAGAGAGAGAGAGAGAGAGAGAGAGAGAGAGAGAAAGCTTCCAGATCCAGGACTCAAACCATGGTCAGCCACGTGGGAGTCCAGCACCTTAACCACCATGCCACCGGCCTGCCCCAACACTTCACTTTTTAAGGCCAGCCAGGAGGAGTAGCTTGCCTGGGTCAGACAGACAAAGCCAAAGTGAAAATACAGTTTGGTGAGCTCTTGACATAATGCCCTTGGAAATCTTTTGTACTGCCCTTAATCAACATGTAAAAATCGCGCCTGCAGACTGCAGAAACTGAGAGGCCCAAAGGTGCGGATTTTAATACTCGATAACTGTTTTTATAGCATTACATGACCTATCCAGGCCTAAAATCCTCTTAGATGACAAATTTGACCTGGCCTTAACATTCTCGTCTCTTGGTTAATTAGGAAGCACAGGTAGTTCTGTTTCCTGTCCAAACCCCTCAAACCAACTGTCACTCATTCAGAGGTGGACATCTTCTGTGATGTGCCCAAGGCAGCATTCCAGCGGACCCACACTCAGCGCGTTCAAAAATACGTGCAGTAACCTTGGCCACCTGAGGGGGGTACACGGTGAGCGTTAAGGACCAGAAAGAACTTCATGAAATCCCGGCTTTACAAACAAGACTCCACCAGAACCTTAAAATAAACGATCGACCTCATTGTTTCCAACGAACGGAAGGAACAAAATCGAACCGTTCAACGACGTCCTCCCGAGAGCGAGTTTAAGCTTCTGGCTTAAGAGCAAGACTGCCCCGAGAATACAAAGAGTGGGCGGGCTGGGGCATCACACCAGTCCCGGCTGTCCTTGGGAGCCAGGACCGTTCAAGAAGTCACAAAGGACCAGGTGACACATTGACCCTCGAGTCGAGGAGCCGCAAGCGCTCGGCTCCACCACCCCAGCTCGCCCCGGCCCGTTCTCCACCGCCCCCACCCCAGCTGGGGCGCCCACACCAGTTCTGCAGATGTTCAGCGTGCCACAGCTCCCACCGCGGGCCCCCGGTCCCGGGGGACCCCCGCGAGGACACCCCTGTTGCAGAGTTGATCCAGGGCGGCTGGCTGTGGGGTCCCGTTTTCGGACTGTTCTGTTGGAGTTGGGGTGGGGGGTGGTGACATTCCAGGGCGCCCGCACAAACTCCTTGGAGCCACAAACACTGCAGCCGCTGTGGCTGCGGGGGG
>NW_006159444.1:6183549-6183814 GCF_000334495.1 Tupaia belangeri chinensis
GCACCGCGAGCCCGGAGCCCGGCGGCGTCGGCCGGCATCACCCCTTCAGCGACAGCGACCGCAACTCCGACCCTCCGCAGCGCGGAGCTCCCCAGTACCCGCTGACCCCACCCAGGAGGGAGAGCGCAGGGGTCCTGGGGGCCTGCTCCGCCCGTCCCCACCTGCGGATCTGGGGCGCTGGGCTGAGGTCCCTGGGTCCCCTGGGAAAGTCCCCCGGGTGTCCAGGCCCAGCCGGCGCTTACCCGGAGAGGGGCGGCTCCCGGCG
>NW_006159444.1:6183883-6192290 GCF_000334495.1 Tupaia belangeri chinensis
GCGAGCCGCGGATCGCTCGTCCCGCCTCCCCTCTGCCCCCGGGGCGCAGAAGGTGGAGAGGAGGAGGGGGAAGAGAAAGAGAAAGAGAGATTAAGCGCTTGGCCGTGTCTCTGGAGCTTTGCCAAAGAGAGCAGTCAAATTACAGCCCCGGGGTAAGGGGAGGGGGGTTAAAAACAAAAAACCTCTGCTACTGTTTGCAGAGACACGTCACTTTTCTTCATTTTTTGAGATCTCTAGATTTTGCTTCCCTTGGACGTGATGATTTCCTACATAAGGTTTTTTTTTTTTATGCCAAAAATAATTGCTTTAAGCAATGTGCTAGGTTTACTCAGAAACTAAAATGCAAAAAGCGGGGGACACGCCCGGTTTTCACGCATCATTACCCTAAACACCTCAGTTAATGTACCAATGACCTTTGCTTAGAGAAAGTAAAAGTGAAGGAGGCCGCAAAGAATAACCTTTGTGATAGCCAGGTAGGTGTGTAAAGGCACCGGCTGGGCAATAAAATGTCACTGTGACGGAGGTGCCTGCGGTGACACAGGGAAGACAGTTCCTGAAGCTTACCTCCCAGCAAAGGCAGACACCCCAGGTTTGCCCTGGCCCTGGTGGGGCTCCCTGGTGTTTGTGAATAAAGGAGCTCTCACTTTACGTCCTCACAGACCTTCAGACCTGTGACCTTAAGGGAATTGTTGAATCTCTCTGTGCCTCGATTCCCTCATCTGTAAAATGCGGAGATGACGGTAATGTCTACCTGGAGGAGTCGCTGTGTGCCATTTAAATAAGGTAAGGAGAAGGTCTGCTGTAGCCTAGTCCTTGAAGGACATGGATGCCACATGGCTGGCCAGGGTTCCAATCCGGATCCCGGAGGCTTGGAAAACATGTGTGTGTTCTTGAAATCTGACAGGATAGAAAAAATGGAGGAGGACTGCAGCGTGACCACATTTCTCTCACTCCGTGTGTCTCTGCCTCTCTCAGGTGAGTGCACACACCCTTGGGCAATTTTTTTTTTTTTTTTAAATAAGGTAATCTGCATGAAAGGTTTAAAATTCTGCCTGGCACATATTTAAGACCAGATGATGATAAATATTTGCTATTATGGTTGTTAGTCTTTCCCTTTTTCAAACGCCTTTTTAAAAAAGTGTATTTATTCTGCAAGAAAACAGCCTAAGTGATTCATTTTCAAGAACAGCTTAACAAAAGTTGCTTAAGCAGCTTGCAGATGTGACAACCCTAGAAAGTACACATTCCCGGAAAGTTTCTGAACAAATGAGCCTAAAAACAACAGGTCACTCTTGAGAAATGACTTCTGAAGATGGTGGCTGGTCACCAGCCCTTTGCTCTTTTTTATTTCCTGGTTCTTCTCCCTCCTCAGGACATTTGGCAGGCCTGTTTGGGGGGCTGGCCCTGAGCCTTTGCCTTTCTATCAGACAAGAGAAGGGGACAATAAATGCCTTATATGGGAATACTGAAACCTAGGTGACGTCCAGGAAGATCGGACACCCCGTAGTACTTAGTCCCTGAAGAACTGCGGTTTTCGTCCCGGAGGAGGGGGGGGGGGGGGGGGGGGAGGCTTGTGCACTAGGGGATACATCGCTGGTTGTAACCATTTTGGGTGTGCCTGTCTATCAGACGCCCCATCTTGCAAGACCACCATGAGAGTCTTGCTTTGCTGTGGCTCATGTCTCTGTGTCTGATCTTTGGCATTGGATGGGTGAAACAATTCCGTGACAGGGACTGAGAGAGAGCCATCTCCTACATGGGATCTCACCTGCCTCAGCTGGCTTGCTCTCTACATGCACAGGGACAACATAGGAGGGGAACGTGGGACCTTGCCACTGGCCCCAGCATTATGGAATCTTAGAATACACCTGTACCGCTCTGCTGGCCAATTTTCCCCTTCGATTTGCCTTCTTGCATGCACACAGATATGGAAATTATAATGAAGATTTGAAACCAAAGACAGTGTTGCCCCAGAAGGCCACACGGTGTCCTGGTTCTCCCCTCTGTGATGTGAAGCTTCTGTTCTGTTTTATCATTTATTTGTGTGTCCACGGCAGACTTGCACTACCTAAAGCTGGGACTGGGCTATGCATGGATACATTTACCATGGTAATTCACAATGGGACTGAAATAGACATTTGCCATCTTCAACACATTGTTTCAGTAGTTCTGGCAATAGCCTTGGGAGGTCCATGCGACAGGTGCTAGTTTCCTTTTACAGACAGGAAACTGCGGTTTAGAAACTTAATCGGAGCCCTCCCCAGTGTCTGGAGCTCCCACAGAACCATACCCGCCACCCCACGTGTTTCTAGACTGTCATTTCCTTTAGATCTGAGCAGTAGCCCCTCCTCACACCTGTGCGGCACCTTCTGTGAAATAGTGCATCTATGGACTCATCGATCCCTGAGGTCAGGACCCAGGATTTATAGGGGCTCATGTATTAGTGTGTTTGCAGGTAAAGGATGGCAGTTGAGGGCAACCTGGAGAGAAAGCGAGGGGAGCTGGGCTCTGCTGTCTGCACCTTGGTTCCACAGCCAGGCATTTCTTAGCGGAGGGGACTTCCAGTGATGCAGTCAGTGCCTGACACGCTGTGAGCCAATGAAACAACTGGACCAGCTGCAGACTCTGCTGCATACCCACTGTTGGGTGGGCAGACTACAGTTCTGAGTTTGGGTTCTGTATCGATGGCATGGTTACAATGCTTCTTGTCCAGCCCACTTCTGCTCCCCTCAGTTTATTAGTGAGGTGGAAGGTGAGACGTGGAAACAGGAAAAAGAAATTCTTAGCGTGGATATTGTGCATCAAGCACAGGTCTAGGCCTTTAGCTTGCATTAGCATCCCTGATCCCCTCCAAACATGCACTCTTCTCTCCAGGCCATTAGAGGTGGTCTCTTGGAAACTACCCAGCCTCGCACGCTCTAGGACTGGTTTATCTGTGTATATCCAGCATTTAGCTCAGCTTCTAACTCAGGGCAGAGAGACAACATTCAACGGGCAGGTGGGTGGATGAGAGGGTAAATGGATGGATGGGTGGCTGGGGGGTAGATGAAAGGACGACATTAAAGTTGTGAAATGACATTAAAAAAATTAATAATATGCTGTGCTCTCCCTTTAAGCAAAGTACCCCATGGAATAGCACATCCAGTATCAGGAAATTTCTTTTGGTGAGAGGTCTTCCTACTACTCCTTTCCTAGCCAAGGTCATAAAAAGGAAGCAGAGGAACCAACAGATGGCATAACGGTTGCGTTGCTGGAGTCCCACATAGTCAACCAGGGTTCAAATCCCAGAACTGGTGGCTGAAAACACTTTGGGTGCATGTGCGTGTGTGCCCAAGATTCTGAGAGGAGAATGGAGGAGAAGGGATTGCAGTGTGGGGGATGATTTCTTGCATTCTGTCTCTCTGTCTCTCAGGTGAGCACACATACCCTACAGCAAAAATCTCTCTTAAAAAAAAAAAAAAAGAAAAACAGAAACCGCTCTAAATATTTGAAAGGATGGACTCTATCAGTGATGGGAGGACAAAGAATCTAAAAAGAGACAGTGAGGAAGTCCAAAAATTAACAGGAGCTGAGAGCTGCCACCACCCCAGGCTGGAGGGCCAGGGTGAGGGGGTGTGTTACAGATGGAGCTGGCTGTGGGCCCAAGGGCACCTGCCATTGGCAGGGAGGAGGAGACACATCCCGGCTTCTCCCTCCTTACACTCTCCAAACCAGCACCTTGCGTTGATGGAAACTTGTCGACAGAGAGACATGGAAGACCCAGCCTGCAGAGGGGTCCCCCAGTCATGCCCCCACAGTCCTGGGATACTGAACAGGAAAAGGATAAGAAGGGCTTGAGGCCAACAAGCCCAGGCAAGCCTCACCCTCGAATCAGACCATTTTCCCTCTCAGGTAAGATTGGGTCTATCAAAAGAAATGTCTGCTTTTTGAGATTATTGGATGCCTCCTGTAGCACCTCATTTGTTCCTCACACAGACTCAGAAAGGGAGCTCTTATAATCCCTGGATGATGCACAAGGTCACAGAGATCCAGGAAAGCGCAGTAACTTGCTCAGAGCCACAACCTAGGCCTGGCAGAGCTGGCGGCAAACGTGAGCTCCGGATTCCAGCTTCACATGTGTCCCGTCCCACTCACTCAGCTGGTCCCCATGAAAGCCGGCACAATTGCCTGGCTTGTACCGTGCCACATTTCAGGGTCACGATCCAAGCACCTACAGGAGTTAATGTTTGCAAAGCTCCCGGAGTTAAAAGGCCCTATCACACCCTGCTTTAATTTTATGACTTACAGTGATAACTTTTACGATGTTGATGGTGACAGTACTGACTCACAGTTACTCAAGATCAGAAACATCATGTCTACTAGATTATAGGAACACCTCAGGAAAACCCCAGAAAGCATCACCTCTGGGGGAGGTCTCTGGGGGGTGACTTCTCACTTTTTCTCTCTCTCTGTCTCTCTGGCAAGCGCATGTGCCCTATAGCAAAAACCTCTCTGGAAAACAAAACAAAACAAAACAAAACAAAAAATTCCCGTGTAGATGAAGGAGGCTTGGCGCAGGACGATACCACATACTAGGCAGTAAAATGTGTGTGCGTGTACATAAAAAATACTGATGTTTCAAAAAACATTCTAGAACTTAAAACTTTAAAACTCCAGGTCAGAACATCCTAGAGCCTTAAACAAAATCCAGTAAGATGCAGATCACCTGAACATGTTTAACTGAGAGCTTTCTTAATTGTATTCTACTAAAATAAAGCAACATTGAACTGTTCATACTTCTGCTTCAAAATTAGGCTAATTTCCACGCTGGTAATAGGGTACACAGTTGGAAGCTTTGGAAATTTAGTTTTGAGCTGTTTTCTCTATGTCTACTGTGTTGGGGAGAGGAGCTACTTCCAATGTTAGAGCTTAAAAAGATTATGTTCAGTTGGGTGCCTGTGTGGACCCCTCCCCCCCGGATCCTGAGGAACTGGGGGGCTGAGGAAAGGGATCGTGGTGTGAAGAAACCCCATAAAGGGTGCTCTCTTTCTCTCTTTCTTGGGTGCACATGTGTACTCTCTATCATTAAAAAATTACATCTAGAAATTCTCTACACTACAGAAGGAGCACGACCCTCTTAGAGTCATTTGGAAATGTGTGCGTGTGTGTGGGGGGGAGTGTTTTATGTTATCAGCATGAAAGGGGGGAGCTACTGGTAATTGGTGATAGGGTGCCAGAGTTGATACGCTTTCTGCAATGCTGAAACTGCCCTGCACCATAGAGATTGTCCCATCCTAAATACTGATAGCATCTCTTTAAATGCCCCCTGTGAATAATCCCTTGAGATGGGGCATCTCAATTTAAATGCTTTCAGAAGACAGGCCAGCAAAAAAAAAAAAAAAAAAAAAAAAAATGTTCAGCAGTTCAAAGCTGTCAGGATGTGCTACATACCTGCAGGCATATAAACTCAAGTTTTCTTACATACTGTTTTGATCAAACGAATCCTTAAGTCAAATTTCTTCTTGTGGTTCTTTGGTTTGGTCTTTCTCTTTCACTCCCAATTACTTTTGGATAAGTTTTCAAGACAAAAAGAATTTTCCTCTTCTTCTTCCTTCTTTCTTTGAAACATGTAGTCAGCTATGTGAGGAAAGGTTAATAAACATGCTTTCAAAGGGGATAAAAAACATTTAATGGACACAAAACTGGAAAATTATCTGTTGATAATGGGTAGGGTAATGTCTTTGAATGGATTATGATACAGAGTATTCATGCTGGGAAAATTAATTTTGTATGCTGTAAAGTTTTACAGTGATTGAATGCACAAAACAAACAAACAAATAAATAAATAAGAAAAAAAAAATTCTCCCTCCCCTAAGAATTTGATGCCATGAGAGCCAGAACTAAAATAATAAGGTGTGTGTGGGAGGGGCATAAGACTATTTTTAACCATGAAAAATTAAATGAACTTAAAACATTTTTAAATGATAAATGAGCAGAGGTTGAGGCAGAGGCCTCCAGGGTGTTCCCTCATCCTTCTTCGGTATCACTTCCGTTTTCCAAAGTTGATGATGTCAAACAAATACTTACAAGTCGATTGGCGTAACAGTGAGTAATACTGGCTTTGGAACACTGTCTACATCCTAGCTCCACGCTATCTCTCTGTCTCTCTGTCTGCTTGGTGTGCCTTATCTTACTTCGTCCTCACAACTCAATGCTATTTTCTTCAAGAATGAGGCCACTGAGGCTTAGAGAGCTCGGGTAATGTGGCCAAGGTTTTATGGTTAGTAAGGAACAGTGAAAGATTTTGGAGCCAGGCTGTGCCCTCGCACCTGTCCCCTTACGTACCATGTGCATTGAGGTAGTTCTGCGCACACTGGGATCTTCATCTTCCCGGTCAGTCACCGTCTATGACTGCAAGACCACCTGAATTCTTCTGAACAATAGTTCCTGGGAAAACGCACACAGGCGTTCTGACAAGATAACCATGGTCCACAATCTGTCATCCTCAGTTCTGAAGTCCAACAACACCGAAAATAGGAAGTTTTTTCTTAAGTCATTTATAGCAGATCCTGACCTGGCCTAGGCAATAAAGCCTCACCTGCAACAATTAGGAGATTATTCATGATTTCTTTTAAGAAGCCTTGTAGTGTGAATTTTCATTCATTTAACTACATAAATGTTAAGGTACTTGATTTTGGGGTGCTGCCTCAGACTCCTGCAGGACTATTACATAACATAGAGTATATACAACTACATTGCCTTTCTAACCCCCCCCCTTCTAAAAACCCAAACAGACTTGAATAGAGGATTATGAGTCTGGAGTTCAAAAGAGCCCACACCGTATCGAAGAGCTGTTACTGAAACTGTGTTCTATGAATGGTAAGAAGCAGTGGTATGTTGGAGCTGACTTGTGCTACTTTTCAAGAGTTCGTTGTTCGGAACCAGCTGTTAGCGTAATGGCTGTGTTGTTGGACTCCCACATGGTCGACCGCGGTTCGCATCCTGGACCTGGTGGCTTAATAACTCACACCGGGCGTGTGTGCGTGCATACCCAAGATCTCGAGAGTAGAATGGAGGAGAAGGGGTTGCGGCGTGGCCATCCCTCCTGGGGGTGATTTCTCTCTTTCTATCTCTCTGTCTCTCTCTGTCTGGCGAGCGCACACGCCCTATAGCAAAAACCTCTCCAAAAAAAAAAAAATGTTTTTTTTTTAAGAGTTGGTTGTTAGAACTTCAGGACTTTGGAGAGCTAACTGACGTTTGGACATGTGGACCTTGCTTGCCAGCTGGAGGGTAGGAGCTGGAGGGAGAGTACGGGGAAGGCTTGGGCAGGATATGAACTAATACACATTTGGAGGGGAAAATGTTTTTAACCCACAGAAGCCCTTACCCTTGTAGGTTGCTACCTTCAAATGGAGTGTCATGGTTACCTAGTTCTCTTTTCATCTCAGCATCTTCAGACTTAGCCCTTCCCCTGCGATGAAAGGACGTTTACTTTCAGGACCTGATTGTACAGGCCGTGGAAAGGAATAAAGGGGGGACTGAATCATTAGCGGGAACACAGTGATCAGAGAAAGAGAAAAAGGCCCATAATTATCCTTATTCATTAATGCCAAGAAAGGTCTTTGAAATTGTAAATTGGCAGTATTCTCTCAGACACAGCATCCTCTTAGAAATAATTATTTAGGACCATCACTTAGGTCTCCATAATGACTCTTTAGCTAGGAGCTGCTGCCAGATTTGGAGACTTGAGATATTCAGTGGAATGTTATTTCTTTTTTCATTTCTATTAAATGGTGGCAGGCCTTTTTTTTTCTTTTATGGAGAGTATTGTTTTTTTTAAATTGAGATATAATTCACACACCATAAAATTTGCCCTTTTAGAGTTGTGCAACCGTCTCATCCACCCAGTCTGGAACATTTGCATTACTCCCAAAAAGGAAACCCCTATTAGGCACTTCCATTCTTCCCTCTTCATTTTTTTTTTTTTTAAGAGGTTTTTGCTATAGGGTGCGTGCACTCACCAGAAAGACAAAGACAGAGAGACAGAAAGCGAGAAATCACCTCCTGGGGGGGTGGCCATGCTGCAATCCCTTCTCCTTCATTCTCCTCTCGGGATCTTGGGCATGCACACACATGTGCCCGGCGTGAATTTAAGCCACCAGGTCCGGGACTCAAACTGCGGTCAACTACATGGGAGTCCAGCGACATAGCCATTATGCCCATTGCTGGTCCCCTTCCCTCTTCATAATGACAACTGCTAACAAATTTCAGTCTCTATGGATTTGCCTGTTCTGAGCATTTCTTTTGTTGTTGTTGTTGTTTTAATCATTTATTTATTTATTTGAACATTTTCCCACAAACATTTACTTTACATATCAAAAAAGTTTTGCTTGGGAACCAGCAGTTAGCGTAATGGCTATGTCGCTGG